>NW_024097014.1:0-138169 GCF_016545835.1 Crotalus tigris
TTCGGTATGTTTAGGAATGTTTTCAGTTTTGGAGTCTGCCTTATCTTTCCTGTTAAAATATATATGAAAATCCCTTAGGGGAAAAACCCACGTAGGGTTAGGGTTAGATCCAAAAACATTCGGAGAGAAAAAATGAACATCGCCAATGGATTCGGAACCTTTGGTATGTTTAGAAAGGTGTTGAGTTTCAGAGCCTGCCCTATCTATGTTTCCTGGTAAAATATATGGGACAAACCCATAGAGGAAAAATCCACTTAGGGTTAGGGTTAGATCCAAATGAACTCGGAGAGAAAAATGGATATCGCCAATGGATTCGTAATGCTTCACTATGTTTAGGAAGGTGTTGAGTTTCAGAGCCTGTCCTATCTATGTTTCCTGGTAAAATACATGGGAAAACTCCATAGGGGAAAAATCCACTTAGGGTTAGGGTTAGATGCAAACGAACTCGGAGAGAAAAATGGATATCGCCAATGGATTCGTAGCACATCGGTATTTTTAGGAACGTGTTGAGTTTCAGAGCCTGCCCTATCCATGTTTCCTGGTAAAATACATGGGAAAACTCATTAGGGGAAAAATCCACTCAGGGTTAGGGTTAGGTCCATGTGAACTCGGAGCGAAAATTGAACATCATCAATGGATTCGTATCACATCATTATGTTTAGGAATGTGTTGAGTTTTGGAGCCTGCCCTATCTTTCCTGGTAAAATATATATGAAAATCCCATAGGGGAAAAACCCACTTAGGGTTAGGTTTAGATCCAAAAACATTCGGAGAGAAAAAATGGATATCGCCAATGGATTCGTAACACTTCGGTATGTTTAGGAAGGTGTTGACTTTCAGAGCCTGCCCTATCTATGTTTCCTGGTAAAATACATGGGAAAACTCCATAGGGGAAAAACCCACTTAGAGTTAGGGTTAGATCCAGATGAACTCGGAGAGAAAAATGGACATCGCCAATAGATTCGTAGCACATCGGTATTTTTAGGAAGGTGTTGAGTTTTCGACCCTGCCCTATCTATGTTTCCTGGTAAAATAAATGGGAAAATCCCTTAGGGGAAAAACCCAGTTAGGGTTAGGGTTAGGTCCCCATGAACTCGGAGAGAAAAATGGACATCACCAATGAATTTGTCACGCTTCGCTATATTTAGGAAGGTGTTTAGTTTCAGAGCCTGACCTATCTTTCCTGGCAATATACATGGGACAAACCCACAGGGGAAAAACCAACTTAGGGTTAGGGTTAGATCCAGATCAACTCAAAGAGAAAAATGGACATCGCCAATGAATTCATAGCACATCTGTATGTTTAGGAAGGTGATCAATTTCGAATTTCCCGGTAAAATACATGGATAAATCCCATAGGGGAAAAACCCACATAAGGTTAGGGTTAGGTACCCATGAACTCGGAGAGAAAAATAGTCATCGCTAATCGATTCGTAACACTTCGCTATGTTTAGGAAGGTGTTGAGTTTCAGAGCCTGCCCTATCTATGTTTCCCATTTATTTTACCAGGAAACATAGATAGGGAAGGCTCTGAAACTAAAGACCTTCCTAAACATACCGAAGCGTTCTGAAATATTGACGAGGTCTATTTTTCTTTCAGAGTTCACGGAAACCTAACCCTAAACCTAAGTGGATTTTTCCCCCATGGGACTTTCCCATGTATTTTACCAGGAAACATAGATAAAGCGGGTTCCGAAACTCAACAGCTTCCTAAACATACCGAAGCATTCCAATTCGACTAACGAGGTCCATTTTTCTCTTTGAGTTCATGGGAACCTAGCCCTAACCTTAAGTGGGTTTTTCCCCTATGGGATTTATCTATGTATTTTACCGGGAAAAATAGATGGGGCAGGCTATGAAATGCATCACCTTCCTAAACATACTGATGTGCTACGAATTCATTTGTGATGTCCATGTTTCTCTCTGAGTTCATCTGGATCTAACCCTAACCCTAAGTGGGTTTTCCCCCTTTCGGTTTGTTCCATGTATTTTACCAGGAAAGATAGATAAGGCTGTCTCTGAAATTCAACACGTTCCTCAACATACTGAAGCGTTCCGCATCCATTGACGAGGTCAATTTTTAACTCCAAGTTCATAACCCTCCAACACATAACCCTCACCCTAAGTGGACTTCTCCCCTAAGGGATTTTCCCATGTATTTTACCAGGAAACATAGATGGGGTAGGTTCCGAAACTCAAAACCTTCCTAAACATACCAAAGCGTTCCGAATCCATTGGCGATGCCCATTTTTTCTCTCCGAATTGATTTGGATCTAACCCTATCCCTAAGTGGGGTTTTCCCCTATGGGATTTTCATATATATTTTACCAGGAAAGATAGGGTAGGCTCCAAAACTCAACACATTCCTAAACATACCGATGTGATACGAATCCATTGATGATGTCCAATTTTCGCTCCGAGTTCATAGGAACCTAACCCTAACCCTAAGTGGATTTTTCCCCTATGGAGTTTTCCCATGTATTTTACCAGGAAACATAGATAGGGCGGGCTCTGAAACTAAACACCTTCCTAAACATAGTGAAGCATGACGAATTCATTGGTGATGTCCATTTTTCTCTCCCAGTTCATGGGCACCTAACCCTAACCCCAACTGGGTTTTTCCCCTAAGGGATTTTCCCATTTATTTTACCAGGAAACATAGATAGGGCAGGGTCCAAAACTCAACACCTTCCTAAAAATACCGATGCGCTACGAATCTATTGGCGATGTCCATTTTTCTCTCCGAGTTCATCTGGATCTAACCCTAACCCTAAGTTGGTTTTTCCCCTATAGGTTTGTCCCATGTATTTTACCAGAAAACATAGATAGGGCAGGGTCCAAAACTCAACACTTTCCTAAAAAAAAGGATGCGCTACGAATCCATTAACCATGTCCAATTTTCTCTCAGAGTTCATAGGATCCTAACCATAACCATAACTTGGTTTTTCCCCTATTGGATTTTTCCCATGAATTTTACCAGGAAACAAAAATAGGGCGGGCTTCGAAACTCAAAATCTTCCTAAACATAACGAAGCGTTACAAATCTATTGAACATGTACATTTTTCTCTTCGAGTTGATGGGGACCTAACCCTAAACATAAGTTGGTTATTCCCCTATGAGATTTTCCCAAGTATTTTATCTGGAAACATAGATAGGGTAGGCTCCAAAACTAAACATCCTCCTAAAAATAGCAAAGTGTTACGAATCAATTGGAGATGGCCATTTTTCTCTCCGAGTTCATGAGGACCTAACCCTAACCCTAAGTAGGTATTTCCCCTATGAGATTTTCCCATGTATTTTATGAGGAAACATACATGGGGTAGGCTCCGAAACTCAACAACTTCCTAAACATACCGAAGCATTCCGAATCCATTGACGAGGTCAATTTTTCTCTCTGAGTAAACATCACTTTCTAAACATATGGATGTGCTAGGAATTCATTGGCAATGTCCGTTTTTCTCTCAGAATTCATTTCGTTCAAATCCTAACCCTTAGTGCGTTTTCCCCATATGCGTTTGTCCCATGTATTTTACCAGGAAACATAGATAGGGCAGGCTCTGAAACTCAACACCTTCCTAAACATACCGAAGCATTCCGAATCCATTGACGAGGTCAATTTTTCTCTCTGAGTAAACATCACTTCCTAAACATACCGATGTGCTACAAATCCATTGGCGATGTCCATTTTTCTCTCCGAGTTCATTTCGATCAAACCTAGATAGGGCAGGCTCTGAAACTCAAGACCTTCCTAAACATACCGAAGCTTTCTGAATCCATTGGCGATGTTCATTTTTTCTCTCCGAATGTTTATGGATCTAACCCTAACCCTAAGTGGGTTTTTCCCCTATGGGATTTTCATATATATTTTACCAGGAAAGATAGGGCAGGCTTCAAAACTCAACACATTCCTAAACATACCAATGTGATACGAATCCGTTGTAATGTCCAATTTTCGCTCCGAGTTCATGGGGACCTAACACTAACCCTGAGTGGATTTTTCCCCTATGGAGTTTTCCCATGTATTTTACCAGGAAACATAGATAGGGCAGGGTCCAAAACAAAACACCTTCCTAAAAATACCGATACGCTACGAATCTATTGGCGATGTCCATTTTTCTCTCCGAGTTCATCTGGATCTAACCCTAACCCTAAGTGGATTTTTCCCCTATAGGTTTGTCCCATGTATTTTTCCAGAAAACATAGATAGGGCAGGGTCCAAATGAACTCGGAGAGAAAAATGGACATCGCCAATGGATTCGTAGCACATCGGTATGTTTAGGCAGGTGTTGAGTTTCAAAACCTACCCCATCTATGTTTCCTGGTAAAATACATGGGAAAATCCCAGAGGGGAAAAATCCACTTACGGTTAGGGTTAGGTCCCAATGAACTGAGAGAGAAAAATAGACATGGCCCATGCATTCCTAACGCATCGATATATTTAGGAAGGTGATGAGTTTCGGAGCCTGACATATTTTGTTTCCTAGTAAAATACATGGGAAAATCCCATAGGGAAAAATCCACTTAGGGTTAGGGTTAGGTGCCCATGAACTTGGAGTTAAAAGTTGACCTCGTCAATGGATGCGGAATGCTTCAGTACGTTGAGGAACGTGTTGAATTTCGGAGACAACCTTAGGTGTTAAGTTTGGGAGCCTGCGCTATCTATGTTTCCTTGTAAAATACATGGAACAAACCGAAAGGGGGAAAACCGACTTAGGGTTAGGGTTAGATCCAGATGAACTCGGAGAGAAAAATGGACATCACCAATGAATTCGTAGCACATCGGTATGTTTACGAAGGTGATGCGTTTCAGAGCCTGCCCCATCTATTTTTCCCAGTAAAATACATGGATAAATCCCATAAGGAAAAAACCCACTTAAGGTTAGGGCCAGCTTCCCATGAACTCAAAGAGAAAAATGGACCTCGTTAATCGATTCGGAACGATTCCGTATCTTTAGGAAGGTGTTGAATTTCGGAGCCCGCCCTATCTATGTTTCCTGGTAAAATAAATGGGAAAATCCCTTAGGGGAAAAACCCAGTTAGGGTTAGGGTTAGGTCCCCATGAACTCGGAGAGAAAAATGGACATCACCAATGAAGTCGTCACGCTTCGCTGTGTTTAGGAAGGTGTTTATTTTCAGTGCCTGCCCTGTCTATGTTTCCTGGTAAAATACATGGGAAAACTCCATAGGGGAAAAATCCACTTAGGGTTAGGGTTAGGTTCCTATGAACTCAGAGAGAAAATTGGACCTCGTTAGTCGATTCGGAACGCTTCGGTATGTTTAAGAAGGTGTTGAGTTTCGAAGCTCGCCCTATCTATGTTTCCTGGTAAAATACATGGGAAGATCCCTTACGGGAAAAATCGACTTAGGGTTAAGGTTAGGTCGTCGTGAACTCTGAAAGAAAAATGGACCTTGTCAATGGATTTGGAACACTTCGGTATGTTTAGGAAGGTGTTGAGTTTCGGACCCTGCCCTATCTATGTTTCCTGGTAAAATACATGGGACAAAACCATAGGGGGAAAACCCAGTTAGGGTTAGGGTTAGATCCAAATGAACTCGGAGAATAAAATGGACAACGCCAATGGATTTGTAGCACATTGGTATGTTTAGGAAAGTGTTGAATTTCGGAGCCTACACCATCTATTTTTCCTCGTAAAATATATGGGAAAATCCCATAGGGAAAAAACCAAGTTAGGATTAGGGTTAGGTCCCCATGAACTCTGAGAGAAAATTAGACATCGTCAATGGATTCGTAGCGCATCGGTATTTTTAGGAAGGTGTTGAGTTTCGGAGCCTGCCCTATTTATGTTTCCTGGTAAAATACATGGGACAAACCCATAGGGGAAAAACCCACTTATGGTTAGGGTTAGATCCATATGAACTCGGAGAGAAAAATGGACATCTCCAATGAATTTGTAGCACATCGGTATGTGTAGGTATGTGTTGAGTTTCGGAGAATACCCCATCTATGTTTCCTCGTAAAATACATGGGACAAACCCATAGGGGAAAAACCCACTTAGGATTAGGGTTACGTCCCCGTGGACTCGGAGACAAAAATGGTCATCGCCAATCGATTCGTAACACTTCGCTATGTTTAGGAGGGTGTTGAGTTTCGGAGACTGCCCTATCTTTTTCCCGGTAAAATACATCAATAGATTTGTAACGCTTCATTATCTTTAGGAAGATTTAGTGTTTCGAAGCCCCCCTCTTTTTGTTTCCTGGTAAAATACATCGGAAAATCTCATAGGGGAAAAACCCACTTAGGTTTAGTGTTAGGTCCCCATGAAGCCGTACAGAAAAACAGACATCGCCAATGGACTGGTAACGTTTCGGTATGTTTAGGTAGGTATTGAATATTGGAGCCTGCCCTTTCTATGTTTCCTTGTAAAATACATGGGAAAAAACCCATAGGGAAAAAACCAAGTTAAGGTTAGGGTTAGGTCCCCATGAACTCTGATAGAAAATTAGACATCGTCAATGGATTCGTAGCGCATCAGTATTTTAAGGAAGGTGTTGAGTTTCGGAGCCTACCCTATTTATGTTTCCTGGTAAAATACATGCGACAAACTCATAGGGGAAAAACCCACTTATGGTTAGGGTTAGATCCAGATGAACTCAGAGAGAAAAATGGACATCGCCAATGAATTCGTAGCACATCGGTATGTTTAGGAAGGTGATGAGTTTCGGAGCCTGCCCCATCTATGTTTCGCGGTAAAATACATGGATAAATCCCATAGGGGAAAAACCCACTTAAGGTTAGGGCTAGGTCCCCATGAACTGAGAGAGAAAATTGGACCTCGTTAGTCGATTCGGAACGCTTCGGTATGTTTAAGAAGGTGTTGAGTTTCGAAGCTCGCCCTATCTATGTTTCCTGGTAAAATACATGGGAAGATCCCTTATGGGAAAAATCCACTTAGGGTTAAGGTTAGGTCGTCGTGAACTCTGAAAGAAAAATGGACCTCGTCAATGGATTTGGAATGCTTCGGTATGTATAGGAAGGTGTTGAGTTTCGGACCCTGCCCTATCTATGTTTCCTGGTAAAATACATGGGACAAAACCATAGGGGGAAAACCCAGTTAGGGTTAGGGTTAGATCCAAATTAACTCGGAGAATAAAATGGACAACGCCAATGGATTTGTAGCACATTGGTATGTTTAGGAAAGTATTGAATTTCGGAGCCTACACCATCTATTTTTCCTCGTAAAATATATGGGAAAATCCCATAGGGGAAAAACCGACTTAGGGTTAGGGTTAGGTCCCCATGAACCTGGAGAGAAAAATAGACATCGCCAATGAACTGGTAACGCTTCGGTATGTTTACGTAGGTATTGAATTTTGGAGCCTGCCCTTTCTGTGTCTCCTTGTAAAATACATGGGAAAAAACCCATAGGGAAAAAACCAAGTTAGGGTTAGGGTTAGGTCCCCATGAACTCTGAGAGAAAATTAGACATCGTCAACGGATTCGTAGCGGATCGGTATTTTTAGGAAGGTGTTGAGTTTCGGAGCCTGCCCTATTTATGTTTCCTGGTAAAATACATGGGACAAACACATAGGGGAAAAACCCACTTACGTTTAGGGTTAGATCCATATGAACTCGGAGAGAAAAATGGACATCTCCAATGAATTTGTAGCACATCGGTATGTGTAGGTATGTGTTGAGTTTCGGAGAATACCCCATCTATGTTTCCTCGCAAAATATATGGGAAAATCCCATAGGGGAAAAACCCATTTAGGGTTAGGGTTAGGTCCCCATGACCTCTGAGAGAAAAGTGGTCATTGCCAATCGATTCGTAACAATTCGCTATGTTTAGGAAGGTGTTGAGTTTTGGAGACAGCCCTATCTATTTTTCCTGGTAAAATACATGGGAAAGTCACTTTCCGTGAACTCTGAAAGAAAAATAGACCTTGCAATGTATTCGCAACGCTTTGGTATGTTTAGGAAGGTCTTGAGTTTCAGAGCCTGCCCTATCTATGTTTCCTGGTAAAATTCATGGGAAAAATCCAATAGGGGAAAAACCAAGTTAGGGTTATGGTTATGTTCCTATGAACTCTGAGAGAAAATTGGACATCGTCAATGGATTCGTAGCGCATCATTTTTTTTAGGAAGGTGTTGAGTTTTGGACCCTGCCCTATCTATGTTTTCTGGTAAAATACATGGGACAAACCTATAGGGGAAAAACACACTTAGGGTTGGGGTTAGATCCAGATGAACTCAGAGAGAAAAATGGACATCGCCTATACATTCGTAGCGCATCGGTATTTTTAGGAAGGTGTTGAGTTTTGGACCCTGCCCTATCTATGTTTCCTGGTAAAATAAATGGGGAAATCCCATAGGGGAAAAACCCAGTTAGGGTTAGGGTTAGATCCCCATGAACTCGGAGAGAAAAAATGGACATCACCAATGAATTCGTCACGCTTCGCTATGTTTAGGAAGGTGTTTAATTTCAGAGCCTGCCCTATCTATGTTTCCTGGTAAAATACATGGGAAAACTCCATAGGGGAAAAATACACTTAGGGTTAGGGTTAGGTTCCTGTGAACTTGGAGCGAAAATTGGACATCATCAATGGATTCGTATCACATCGGTATGTTTAGGAATGTGTTGAGTTTTGGAGCCTGCCCTATCTTTCCTCGTAAAATATATATGAAAATCCAATAGGGGAAAAACCCACTTAGGGTTAGGGTTAGATCCAAATCAATTCGGAGAGAAAAAATGGACATCGCCAATGGATTCGGAACGCTTCGGTATGTTTAGGAAGGTGTTGAGTTTCAGAGGCTTCCCTATCTATGTTTCCTGGTAAAATATATGGGAGAAACCCATAGAGGAAAAACGCACTTTGGGTTAGGGTTACATCGAAATGAACTCGGAGAGAAAAATGGATATCGCCAATGGATTCGTAGCACATCGGTATGTTCACGAAGGTGTTGTGTTTCAGAGCCTGCCCTATCTATGTTTGCTGGTAAAATACATGGGACAAACCTATAGGGGAAAAACCAACTTAGGGTTAGGGTTAGATCCAGATGAACTCGGAGAGAAAAATGGACATCGCCAATAGATTCGTAGCGCATCGGTATTTTTAGGAAGGTGTTGAGTTTTGGACCCTGCCCTATCTATGTTTCCTGGTAAAATAAATGGGAAAATCCCTTAGGGGAAAAACCCAGTTGGGGTTAGGGTTAGGTGCCCATGAACTGGGAGAGAAAAATGGACATCACCAATGAATTCGTCATGCTTCACTATGTTTAGGAAGGTGTTTAGTTTCAGAGCCCGCCCTATCTATGTTTCCTGGTAAAATACATGGGAAAACTCCATAGGGGAAAAATCCACTTAGGGTTAGGGTTAGGTTCCTATGAACTCGGAGCGAAAATTGGACATCATCAATGGATTCGTATCACATCGGTATGTTTAGGAATGTGTTGAGTTTTGGAGCCTGCCCTATCTTTCCTGGTAAAATATATATGAAAATCCCATAGGGGAAAAACCCACTTAGTTTTAGGGTTAGATTTCCGTGACCTCTGAAAGAAAAATAGACCTAGTCAATGTATTCAGAACGCTTCAGTATCTTTAGGAAGGTGTTGAGTTTCAGAGCCTGCCCTATCTATGTTTCCCATGTATTTTACCAGGAAACATAGATAGGGCAGGCTCTGAAACTCAAGACGGAAGCGTTCTCAAATATTGACCAGGTCTATTTTTCTTTCAGAGTTCACGGAAACCTAACCCTAAACCTAAGTGGATTTTTCCCCCATGGGACTTTCCCATGTATTTTACCAGGAAACATAGATAGGGCGGGCTCTGAAACAAAACACCCTCCTAAACATAGCGAAGCGTGACGAATTCATTGGTGATGTCCATTTTTCTCTCTGAGTTCATGGGGACCTAACGCTAACCCTAACTGGGTTTTTCCCCTAAGGGACTTTCCCATGTATTTTACCAGGAAACATAGATAGGGCGGGCTCTGAAACTCAACACCCTCCTAAACATAGCGAAGCGTGACGAATTCATTGGCGATATCCATTTTTCTCTCCGAGTTCATTTGGATCTAACCCTAACCGTAAGTGGGTTTTTCCTCTATGGGTTTGTCCCATATATTTTACCAGGAAACATATTTAGGGCAGGCTCCGAAACTCAACACATTCCTAAACTTACCGATGTGATACGAATCCATTGATGATGTCCAATTTTCGCTCCGAGTTCATAGGATCCTAACCCTAACCCTAACTGGATTTTTCCCCTATGGAGTTTTCCCATGTATTTTACCAGGAAACATAGATAGGGCAGGCTCTGAAACTCAACACCCTCCTAAACATACCGAAGCATTACGAATCCATTGGCGATATCCATTTTTCTCTCCGAGTTCATTTGGATCTAACCCTAACCCTAAGTGGGTTTTTCCCCTATGGGATTTTCATATTTATTTTACCAGGAAAGATAGGGCGTGCTCCAAAATTCAACACATTCCTAAACATACCGATGTGATACGAATCCATTGATGATGTCCAATTTTCGCTACGAGTTCATAGGAACCTAACCCTAACCCTAACTGGGTTTTTCCCCTAAGGGATTTTCCCATTTATTTTACCAGGAAACATAGATAGGGCAGTCTCTGAAACTAAACACCTTCCTAAAAATAGCGAAGCGTGACGAATTCATTGGTGATGTCCATTTTTTTCTCCGAGTTCATGGGGACCTAACCCTAACCCTAACTGGGTTTTTCCCCTTAGGGATTTTCCCATTTATTTTATCAGGAAACATAAATAGGTCAGGGTCGAAAACTCAACACCTTCCTAAAAATATCGATGCGCTACGAATCTATTGGCGACGTCCATTTTTCTCTCTGAGTTCATCTGGATCTAACCCTAAGTGGGTTTTTCCTCTAGGGGTTTCTCCCATATATTTTACCAGGAAACATAGATAGGGCAGGCTCTGAAACTCAACACCTTCCTAAACATACCGAAGCATTCCCAATCCATTAGTAATGTCCATTTTTTCTCTCCAAATTGATTTGGATCTAACCCTAACCTAAGTAGGTTTTTCCCCTATGGGATGTATATATATATTTTACCAGGAAAGATAGGGCAGGCTTCAAAACTCAACACCTTCCTAAACATACCGAAGCGTTCTGAATCCATTGGCGATGTTCATTTTTTCTCTCCGAATGTTTTTGGATCTAACCCTAACCCTAAGTGGGTTTTTCCACTATGGGATTTTCATATATATTTTACCAGGAAAGATAGGGCAGGCTCTGAAACTCAACACGTTCCTAAACATACCGATGTGCTAAGAATCCATTGGCGATGTCCATTTTTCTCTCCGAGTTCACTTGGATCTAACCCTAACCGTAAGTGGGTTGTCCCTCTATGGGTTTGTCCCATATATTTTACCAGGAAACATAGATAGGGCAGGCTGTGAAAAACAACACCTTCCTAAACATAGCGAAGCATTACGAATCCATTGGCGATATCCATTTTTCTCTCCGAGTTCATTTGGATCTAACCCTAACCCTAAGTATGTTTTTCCCCAATGGGGTTTTCATATATATTTTACCAGGAAAGATAGGGCAGGCTCCAAAACTCAACACATTCCTAAATATACCGATGTGATACGAATCCATTGATGATGTCCAATTTTCGCTCCGAGTTCATAGGAACCTAACCCTAACCCTAAGTAGATTATTCCCCTATGGTGTTTTCCCATGTATTTTATCAGGAAACATAGATAGGGCAGGCTCTGAAACTGAACACTTTCCTAAACATAGCGAAGCATTACGAATCCATTGGCGATATCCATTTTTCTCTCCGAGTTCATTTGGACCTAACACTAACCCTAACTGGGTTTTTCCCCTAAGGGATTTTGCCATTTATTTTACCAGGAAACATAGATAGGGCAGGGTCCAAAACTCAACACTTCCTAAATATACCGATGTGATATGAATCCATTGATGATGTCCAATTTTCGCTCCGAGTTCATAGGAACCTAACCCTAACCCTAAGTGGGTTTTTCCCCTATAGGATTTTCATATATATTTTACCAGGAAAGATAGGGCAGGCTCCAAAACTCAACACATTCCTAAACATACCGATGTGATAGGAATCCATTGATGATGTTCAATTTTCGCTCCGAGTTCACGGGGACCTAACCCTAACCCTGAGTGGATTTTTCCCCTATGGAGTTTTCCCATGTATTTTACCAGGAAACATAGATAGGGCAGGCTCTGAAACTCAACACGTTCCTAAACATACCGATGTGCTACGAATCGATTGGCGATATCCATTTTTCTCCCCGAGTTCATTTGGATCTAACCCTAGCCGTAAGTGGGTTTTTCCCCTATGGGGTTTTTATATATATTTAACCAGGAAAGATAGGGCAGGCTCCAAAACTCAACACATTCCTAACCATACCGATGTGATACAAATCCATTGATGATGTCCAATTTTCGCTCCAAGTTCAGAGGAACCTAACCCTAAGTGGATTATTCCCCTATGGAGTTTTCCCATGTATTTTATCAGGAAACATAGATAGGGCAGGCTCTGAAACTAAACACTTTCCTAAACATAGCGAAGCGTGACGAATTCATTGGTGATGTCCATTTTTCTCTCCGAGTTCATGGGGACCTAACCCTAACCCTAACTGGGTTTTTCCCCTAAGGGATTTTCCCATTTATTTTACCAGGAAACATAGATAGGGCAGGATCCAAATTCAACACCTTCCTAAAAATACCGATGCGCTACGAATGTATTGGCGATTTCCATTTTTCTCTCCGAGTTCATCTGGATCTAACCCTAACCCTAAGTGGGTTTTTCCCCTATAGGCTTGTCCCATGTATTTTACCAGAAAACATATATAGGGCAGGGTCCACAACTCAACACCTTCCTAAAAAAAACGATGCGCTATGAATCCATTGACGAGGTCTATTTTTCTTTCAGAGTTCACGGAAACCTAACCCTAAAACTAAGTGGATTTTTCCCCATGGGACTTTCCCATGTATTTTATCAGGAAACATAGACAGGGCAGGCTCTGAAACTAAACACCCTCCTAAACATAGTGAAGCGTGACGAATTCATTGGTGATGTCCATTTTTCTCTCCGAGTTGATGGGGACCTAACCCTAACCCTAACTGGGTTTTTCCCCTAAGGGACTTTCCCATGTATTTTACCAGGAAACATAGATAGGGCGGGCTCTGAAACTCAACACCTTCCTAAACATACCGAAGCATTCCCCAATCCATTGACGAGGTCCATTTTTCTTTCAGAGTTCACGGAAACCTAACCCTAACCCTAACCCTAAGTGGATTTTTCCCCCATGGGACCTTCCCATGTATTTTACCAGGAAACATAGATAGGGCGGGCTCCGAAATTCAACACTTTCCTAAAGATGCCGAAGCGTTCCGAATCGATTAACGAGGTCCATTTTTCTCTCCAAGTTAATTTGGATCAAACCCTAACCTGTAGTGGTTTTTCGCCATATGGGTTTGTCCCATGTATTTTACCAGGAAACATAGATAGGGCAGGCTCTGACACTCAAGACCTTCCTAAACATACCGAAACGTTCCGAATACATTGACGAGGTCTATATTTCTTTCAGAGTTCACGGAAACCTAATGCTAAACCTAAGTGGATTTTTCCCCCATGAGACTTTCCCATGTATTTTACCAGGAAACCTAGATAGGGCAGGCTCTGAAATTCAAGACCTTCCTAAACAGACCGAAGCGTTCTGAATCCATTGGCGATGTTCATTTTTTCTCTCCGAATGTTTATGGATCTAACCCTAACCCTAAGTGGGTTTTTCCCCTATGGGATTTTCATATATATTTTACCAGGAAAGATAGGGCAGGCTCCAAAACTCAACTCATTCCTAAACATACCGATGTGATACGAATCCATTGATGATGTCCAATTTTCGCTCCGGGTTCATAGGAACCTAATCCTAACCCTAAGTGGATTTTTCCCCTATGGAGTTTTCCCATGTATTTTACCAGGAAACATAGATAGAGCAGGCTCTGAAACTAAACACCTTCCTAAACATAGCGAAGCGTGACGAATTCATTGGTGATGTCCATTTTTCTCTCCGAGTTCATGGGGACCTAACCCTAACCCTAACTGGGTTTTTCCCCTAAGGGATTTTCCCATTTATTTTACCAGGAAACATAGATAGGGCATGGTCCAAAACTCAACACCTTCATAAAAATACCGATGCGCTACGAATCTATGGGCGATGTCCATTTTTCTCTCCGAGTTCATCTGGATCTAACCCTAAGTGGGTTTTTCCCCTATAGGTTTGTCCCATGAATTTTATCAGAAAACATAGATAGGGCAGGGTTCAAAACTCAACACCTTCCTAAAAAAAACGATGCGCTATGAATCCATTAACGATGTCCAATTTTCTCTCAGAGTTCATAGGAACCTAACCATAACTGTAACTTGGTTTTTCCCCTATTGGATTTTCCCCATGAATTTTACCAGGAAACAAAAATAGGGCGGGCTTCGAAACTCAAAATCTTCCTAAACATAACGAAGCATTACAAATCTATTGATGGTGTACATTTTTCTCTTCGAGTTGATGGGGACCTAACCCTAAACATAAGTTGGTTATTCCCCTATGAGATTTTCCGAAGTATTTTATCTGGAAACATAGATAGGGCAGGCTCCAAAAATAAACATCCTCCTAAAAATAGCAAAGTGTTACGAATCAATTGGAGATGGCCATTTTTCTCTCCGAGTTCATGAGGACCTAACCCTAACCCTAAGTAGGTATTTCCCCTATGAGATTTTCCCATGTATTTTATGAGGAAACATACATGGGGTAGGCTCCGAAACTCAAAAACTTCCTAAACATACCGAAGCATTCCGAATCCATTGACGAGGTCAATTTTTCTCTCTGAGTAAACATCACTTTCTAAACATACGGATGTGCTACGAATTCATTGGCAATGTCCATTTTTCTCTCAGAATTCATCTGGATTTAACCCTAAACCTAAGTTGGTTTTTCCTCTATGGGTTTGTTCCATGTATTTTACCAGGAAACATAGATAGCGCAGGCTCCCAAACTTAACACCTTCCTATACATACCGAAATGTTATGAATCCATTGGTGATGTCCATTTTACTCTCCATCTTCATTTGGATATAACCCTAACCCTAAGTGTGTTTTTCCCGTATGGGATTTTCCCATGTATTTTACGAGGAAACATAGATAGGGCATGGTCGAAAACTCAACACCTTCCTAAAAATACCGATGCGCTACGAATCTATTGGCGATGTCCATTTTTCTCTAAGAGTTCATCTGGATCTAACCCTAAAGCTAAGTGGGTTTTTCCTCTATGGGTTTGTCCCATATATTTTACCAGGAAACATAGATAGGGCAGGCTCTGAAACTAACACCTTCCTAAACATAGCGAAGCGTTCCAAATCCAATGGCGATGTCCATTTTTTCTCTCCGAATTGATTTGGATCTAACCCTAACCCTAAGTGGGTTTTTCCCCTATGGGATTTTCATATATATTTTGCCAGGAAACATAGGGCAGGCTCCAAAACTCAACACATTCCTAAAAAAACCGATGTGATACGAATCCATTGATGATGTCCAATTTTCGCTCCGAGTTCATAGGAACCTAACCCTAACCCTAAGTGGATTTTTCCCCTATGGAGTTTTCCCATGTATTTTACCAGGAAACAAAGATAGGGAAGGCTCTGAAACTCAACACCTTCCTAAACATAGCGAAGCATTACGAATCCATTGGGATATCCATTTTTCTTTCCGAGTTCATTTGGATCTAACCCTAACCCAAAGTGGGTTTTTCCTCTATGGGTTTGTCTCATATATTTTACCAGGAAACATAAATAGGTTAGGCTCTGAAACTCAACACATTCCTAAACATACCGATGTGATACGAATGCATTGATGATGTCTAATTTTCTCTCAGAGTTCATGGGGACCTAACCCTAACCCTAAGTGGATTTTTCCCCTATGGAGTTTTCCCATGTATTTTACCAGGAAACATAGATAGAGCAGGCTCTGAAACTAAACACCTTCCTAAACATAGCGAAGCGTGACGAATTCATTGGTGATGTCCATTTTTCTCTCCGAGTTCATGGGGACCTAACCCTAACCCTAACTGGGTTTTTCCCCTAAGGGATTTTCCCATTTATTTTACCAGGAAACATAGATAGGGCATGGTCCAAAACTCAACACCTTCATAAAAATACCGATGCGCTACGAATCTATTGGCGATGTCCATTTTTCTCTCCGAGTTCATCTGGATCTAACCCTAAGTGGGTTTTTCCCCTATAGGTTTGTCCCATGAATTTTATCAGAAAACATAGATAGGGCAGGGTTCAAAACTCAACACCTTCCTAAAGAAAACGATGCGCTATGAATCCATTAACGATGTCCAATTTTCTCTCAGAGTTCATAGGAACCTAACCATAACCGTAACTTGGTTTTTCCCCTATTGGATTTTTCCCATGAATTTTACCAGGAAACAAAAATAGGGCGGGCTTCGAAACTCAAAATCTTCCTAAACATAACGAAGCATTACAAATCTATTGATGGTGTACATTTTTCTCTTCGGGTTGATGGGGACCTAACCCTAAACATAAGTTGGTTATTCCCCTATGAGATTTTCCGAAGTATTTTATCTGGAAACATAGATAGGGCAGGCTCCAAAAATAAACATCCTCCTAAAAATAGCAAAGTGTTACGAATTAATTGGAGATGGCCATTTTTCTCTCCGAGTTCATGAGGACCTAACCCTAACCCTAAGTAGGTATTTCCCCTATGGTGTTTTCCCATGTATTTTATCAGGAAACATAGATAGGGCAGGCTCTGAAACTGAACACTTTCCTAAACATAGCGAAGCATTACGAATCCATTGGCGATATCCATTTTTCTCTCCGAGTTCTTTTGGACCTAACACTAACCCTAACTGGGTTTTTCCCCTAAGGGATTTTGCCATTTATTTTACCAGGAAACATAGATAGGGCAGGGTCCAAAACTCAACACATTCCTAAATATACCGATGTGATATGAATCCATTGATGATGTCCAATTTTCGCTCCGAGTTCATAGGAACCTAACCCTAAACCTAAGTGGGTTTTTCCCCTATAGGATTTTCATATATATTTTACCAGGAAAGATAGGGCAGGCTCCAAAACTCAACACATTCCTAAACATACCGATGTGATAGGAATCCATTGATGATGTTCAATTTTCGCTCCGAGTTCACGGGGACCTAACCCTAACCCTGAGTGGATTTTTCCCCTATGGAGTTTTCCCATGTATTTTACCAGGAAACATAGATAGGGCAGGCTCTGAAACTCAACACGTTCCTAAACATACCGATGTGCTACGAATCGATTGGCGATATCCATTTTTCTCCCCGAGTTCATTTGGATCTAACCCTAGCCGTAAGTGGGTTTTTCCCCTATGGGGTTTTTATATATATTTAACCAGGAAAGATAGGGCAGGCTCCAAAACTCAACACATTCCTAACCATACCGATGTGATACAAATCCATTGATGATGTCCAATTTTCGCTCCAAGTTCAGAGGAACCTAACCCTAAGTGGATTATTCCCCTATGGAGTTTTCCCATGTATTTTATCAGGAAACATAGATAGGGCAGGCTCTGAAACTAAACACTTTCCTAAACATAGCGAAGCGTGACGAATTCATTGGTGATGTCCATTTTTCTCTCCGAGTTCATGGGGACCTAACCCTAACCCTAACTGGGTTTTTCCCCTAAGGGATTTTCCCATTTATTTTACCAGGAAACATAGATAGGGCAGGATCCAAATTCAACACCTTCCTAAAAATACCGATGCGCTACGAATGTATTGGAGTTTTCCCATGTATTTTATCAGGAAACATAGATAGGGCAGGCTCTGAAACTAAACACTTTCCTAAACATAGCGAAGCGTGACGAATTCATTGGTGATGTCCATTTTTCTCTCCGAGTTCATGGGGACCTAACCCTAACCCTAACTGGGTTTTTCCCCTAAGGGATTTTCCCATTTATTTTACCAGGAAACATAGATAGGGCTATAGGCTTGTTTCCATTTTTCTCTCCGAGTTCATCTGGATCTAACCCTAACCCTAAGTGGGTTTTTCCCCTATAGGCTTGTCCCATGTATTTTACCAGAAAACATATATAGGGCAGGGTCCACAACTCAACACCTTCCTAAAAAAAACGATGCGCTATGAATCCATTGACGAGGTCTATTTTTCTTTCAGAGTTCACGGAAACCTAACCCTAAAACTAAGTGGATTTTTCCCCATGGGACTTTCCCATGTATTTTATCAGGAAACATAGACAGGGCAGGCTCTGAAACTAAACACCCTCCTAAACATAGTGAAGCGTGACGAATTCATTGGTGATGTCCATTTTTCTCTCCGAGTTGATGGGGACCTAACCCTAACCCTAACTGGGTTTTTCCCCTAAGGGACTTTCCCATGTATTTTACCAGGAAACATAGATAGGGCGGGCTCTGAAACTCAACACCTTCCTAAACATACCGAAGCATTCCCCAATCCATTGACGAGGTCCATTTTTCTTTCAGAGTTCACGGAAACCTAACCCTAACCCTAACCCTAAGTGGATTTTTCCCCGATGGGACCTTCCCATGTATTTTACCAGGAAACATAGATAGGGCGGGCTCCGAAATTCAACACTTTCCTAAAGATGCCGAAGCGTTCCGAATCGATTAATGAGGTCCATTTTTCTCTCCAAGTTAATTTGGATCAAACCCTAACCCGTAGTGGTTTTTCGCCATATGGGTTTGTCCCATGTATTTTACCAGGAAACATAGATAGGGCAGGCTCTGACACTCAAGACCTTCCTAAACATACCGAAACGTTCCGAATACATTGACGAGGTCTATATTTCTTTCAGAGTTCACGGAAACCTAATGCTAAACCTAAGTGGATTTTTCCCCCATGAGACTTTCCCATGTATTTTACCAGGAAACCTAGATAGGGCAGGCTCTGAAATTCAAGACCTTCCTAAACAGACCGAAGCGTTCTGAATCCATTGGCGATGTTCATTTTTTCTCTCCGAATGTTTATGGATCTAACCCTAACCCTAAGTGGGTTTTTCCCCTATGGGATTTTCATATATATTTTACCAGGAAAGATAGGGCAGGCTCCAAAACTCAACTCATTCCTAAACATACCGATGTGATACGAATCCATTGATGATGTCCAATTTTCGCTCCGGGTTCATAGGAACCTAATCCTAACCCTAAGTGGATTTTTCCCCTATGGAGTTTTCCCATGTATTTTACCAGGAAACATAGATAGAGCAGGCTCTGAAACTAAACACCTTCCTAAACATAGCGAAGCGTGACGAATTCATTGGTGATGTCCATTTTTCTCTCCGAGTTCATGGGGACCTAACCCTAACCCTAACTGGGTTTTTCCCCTAAGGGATTTTCCCATTTATTTTACCAGGAAACATAGATAGGGCATGGTCCAAAACTCAACACCTTCATAAAAATACCGATGCGCTACGAATCTATGGGCGATGTCCATTTTTCTCTCCGAGTTCATCTGGATCTAACCCTAAGTGGGTTTTTCCCCTATAGGTTTGTCCCATGAATTTTATCAGAAAACATAGATAGGGCAGGGTTCAAAACTCAACACCTTCCTAAAAAAAACGATGCGCTATGAATCCATTAACGATGTCCAATTTTCTCTCAGAGTTCATAGGAACCTAACCATAACTGTAACTTGGTTTTTCCCCTATTGGATTTTCCCCATGAATTTTACCAGGAAACAAAAATAGGGCGGGCTTCGAAACTCAAAATCTTCCTAAACATAACGAAGCATTACAAATCTATTGATGGTGTACATTTTTCTCTTCGAGTTGATGGGGACCTAACCCTAAACATAAGTTGGTTATTCCCCTATGAGATTTTCCGAAGTATTTTATCTGGAAACATAGATAGGGCAGGCTCCAAAAATAAACATCCTCCTAAAAATAGCAAAGTGTTACGAATCAATTGGAGATGGCCATTTTTCTCTCCGAGTTCATGAGGACCTAACCCTAACCCTAAGTAGGTATTTCCCCTATGAGATTTTCCCATGTATTTTATGAGGAAACATACATGGGGTAGGCTCCGAAACTCAAAAACTTCCTAAACATACCGAAGCATTCCGAATCCATTGACGAGGTCAATTTTTCTCTCTGAGTAAACATCACTTTCTAAACATACGGATGTGCTACGAATTCATTGGCAATGTCCATTTTTCTCTCAGAATTCATCTGGATTTAACCCTAAACCTAAGTTGGTTTTTCCTCTATGGGTTTGTTCCATGTATTTTACCAGGAAACATAGATAGCGCAGGCTCCCAAACTTAACACCTTCCTATACATACCGAAATGTTATGAATCCATTGGTGATGTCCATTTTACTCTCCATCTTCATTTGGATATAACCCTAACCCTAAGTGTGTTTTTCCCGTATGGGATTTTCCCATGTATTTTACGAGGAAACATAGATAGGGCATGGTCGAAAACTCAACACCTTCCTAAAAATACCGATGCGCTACGAATCTATTGGCGATGTCCATTTTTCTCTAAGAGTTCATCTGGATCTAACCCTAAAGCTAAGTGGGTTTTTCCTCTATGGGTTTGTCCCATATATTTTACCAGGAAACATAGATAGGGCAGGCTCTGAAACTAACACCTTCCTAAACATAGCGAAGCGTTCCAAATCCAATGGCGATGTCCATTTTTTCTCTCCGAATTGATTTGGATCTAACCCTAACCCTAAGTGGGTTTTTCCCCTATGGGATTTTCATATATATTTTGCCAGGAAACATAGGGCAGGCTCCAAAACTCAACACATTCCTAAAAAAACCGATGTGATACGAATCCATTGATGATGTCCAATTTTCGCTCCGAGTTCATAGGAACCTAACCCTAACCCTAAGTGGATTTTTCCCCTATGGAGTTTTCCCATGTATTTTACCAGGAAACAAAGATAGGGAAGGCTCTGAAACTCAACACCTTCCTAAACATAGCGAAGCATTACGAATCCATTGGGATATCCATTTTTCTTTCCGAGTTCATTTGGATCTAACCCTAACACAAAGTGGGTTTTTCCTCTATGGGTTTGTCTCATATATTTTACCAGGAAACATAAATAGGTTAGGCTCTGAAACTCAACACATTCCTAAACATACCGATGTGATTCGAATGCATTGATGATGTCTAATTTTCTCTCAGAGTTCATGGGGACCTAACCCTAACCCTAAGTGGATTTTTCCCCTATGGAGTTTTCCCATGTATTTTACCAGGAAACATAGATAGAGCAGGCTCTGAAACTAAACACCTTCCTAAACATAGCGAAGCGTGACGAATTCATTGGTGATGTCCATTTTTCTCTCCGAGTTCATGGGGACCTAACCCTAACCCTAACTGGGTTTTTCCCCTAAGGGATTTTCCCATTTATTTTACCAGGAAACATAGATAGGGCATGGTCCAAAACTCAACACCTTCATAAAAATACCGATGCGCTACGAATCTATTGGCGATGTCCATTTTTCTCTCCGAGTTCATCTGGATCTAACCCTAAGTGGGTTTTTCCCTTATAGGTTTGTCCCATGAATTTTATCAGAAAACATAGATAGGGCAGGGTTCAAAACTCAACACCTTCCTAAAAAAAACGATGCGCTATGAATCCATTAACGATGTCCAATTTTCTCTCAGAGTTCATAGGAACCTAACCATAACTGTAACTTGGTTTTTCCCCTATTGGATTTTTCCCATGAATTTTACCAGGAAACAAAAATAGGGCGGGCTTCGAAACTCAAAATCTTCCTAAACATAACGAAGCATTACAAATCTATTGATGGTGTACATTTTTCTCTTCGAGTTGATGGGGACCTAACCCTAAACATAAGTTGGTTATTCCCCTATGAGATTTTCCGAAGTATTTTATCTGGAAACATAGATAGGGCAGGCTCCAAAAATAAACATCCTCCTAAAAATAGCAAAGTGTTACGAATCAATTGGAGATGGCCATTTTTCTCTCCGAGTTCATGAGGACCTAACCCTAACCCTAAGTAGGTATTTCCCCTATGAGATTTTCCCATGTATTTTATGAGGAAACATACATGGGGTAGGCTCCGAAACTCAAAAACTTCCTAAACATACCGAAGCATTCCGAATCCATTGACGAGGTCAATTTTTCTCTCTGAGTAAACATCACTTTCTAAACATACGGATGTGCTACGAATTCATTGGCAATGTCCATTTTTCTCTCAGAATTCATCTGGATTTAACCCTAAACCTAAGTTGGTTTTTCCTCTATGGGTTTGTTCCATGTATTTTACCAGGAAACATAGATAGCGCAGGCTCCCAAACTTAACACCTTCCTATACATACCGAAATGTTATGAATCCATTGGTGATGTCCATTTTACTCTCCATCTTCATTTGGATATAACCCTAACCCTAAGTGTGTTTTTCCCGTATGGGATTTTCCCATGTATTTTACGAGGAAACATAGATAGGGCATGGTCGAAAACTCAACACCTTCCTAAAAATACCGATGCGCTACGAATCTATTGGCGATGTCCATTTTTCTCTAAGAGTTCATCTGGATCTAACCCTAAAGCTAAGTGGGTTTTTCCTCTATGGGTTTGTCCCATATATTTTACCAGGAAACATAGATAGGGCAGGCTCTGAAACTAACACCTTCCTAAACATAGCGAAGCGTTCCAAATCCAATGGCGATGTCCATTTTTTCTCTCCGAATTGATTTGGATCTAACCCTAACCCTAAGTGGGTTTTTCCCCTATGGGATTTTCATATATATTTTGCCAGGAAACATAGGGCAGGCTCCAAAACTCAACACATTCCTAAAAAAACCGATGTGATACGAATCCATTGATGATGTCCAATTTTCGCTCCGAGTTCATAGGAACCTAACCCTAACCCTAAGTGGATTTTTCCCCTATGGAGTTTTCCCATGTATTTTA
This sequence comes from Crotalus tigris, assembly GCF_016545835.1. Lineage (NCBI taxonomy): Eukaryota > Metazoa > Chordata > Lepidosauria > Squamata > Viperidae > Crotalus > Crotalus tigris. The sequence continues at coordinate 22,973 of NW_024097014.1, forward strand.
CCAGGAAACAAAGATAGGGAAGGCTCTGAAACTCAACACCTTCCTAAACATAGCGAAGCATTACGAATCCATTGGGATATCCATTTTTCTTTCCGAGTTCATTTGGATCTAACCCTAACCCAAAGTGGGTTTTTCCTCTATGGGTTTGTCCCATATATTTTACCAGGAAACATAAATAGGTTAGGCTCTGAAACTCAACACATTCCTAAACATACCGATGTGATACGAATGCATTGATAATGTCCAATTTTCGCTCCGGGTTCATAGGAACCTAATCCTAACCCTAAGTGGATTTTTCCCCTATGGAGTTTTCCCATGTATTTTACCAGGAAACATAGATAGAGCAGGCTCTGAAACTAAACACCTTCCTAAACATAGCGAAGTTTGACGAATTCATTAGTGATGTCCATTTTTCTCTCCGAGTTCATGGGGACCTAACCCTAACCCTAACTGGGTTTTTCCCCTAAGGGATTTTCCCATTTATTTTACCAGGAAACATAGGTAGGGCATGGTCCAAAACTCAACACCTTCATAAAAATACCGATGCGCTACGAATCTATTGGCGATGTCCATTTTTCTCTCCGAGTTCATCTGGATCTAACCCTAAGTGGGTTTTTCCCCCATGGGACTTTCCCATGTATTTTACCAGGAAACATAGATAGGGCGGGTTCCGAAACTCAACAGCTTCCTAAACATACCGAAGCATTCCAAATCGATTAACGAGGTCCATTTTTCTCTTTGAGTTCATGGGAACCTAGCCTTAACCTTAAGTGGGTTTTTCCCCTATGGGATTTATCCATGTATTTTACCGGGAAAAATAGATGGGGCAGGCTCTGAAACGTATCACCTTCCTAAACATACTGATGTGCTACGAATTCATTGGTGATGTCCATGTTTCTCTCCGAGTTCATCTGGATCTAACCCTAAGTGGCTTTTCCCCCTTCCAGTTTGTTCCATGTATTTTACCAGGAAAGATAGATAAGGCTGTGTCTGAAATACAACACGTTCCTCAACATACTGAAGCGTTCCACGTCCATTGACGAGGTCAATTTTTAACTCCAAGTTCATGGGCACCTAACCCTAACCCTAAGTGGACTTCTCCCCTAAGGGTTTTTCCCATGTATTTTACCAGGATACATAGATAGGGCAGGCTCTGAAACTAAACACCTTCCTAAACATAGCGAACCGTGACGAATTCATTGGTGATGTCCATTTTTCTCACCGAGTTCATGGGGACCTAACCCTAACCCTAACTGGGTTTTTCCCCTAAGGGATTTTCCCATTTATTTTACCAGGAAACATAAATAGGGCAGGGTCCAAAACTGAACACCTTCCTAAAAATACCGATGCGCTACGAATCTATTGGCGATGTCCATTTTTCTCTCTGAGTTCATCTGGATCTAACCCTAAGTCGGTTTTTCCTCTAGGGGTTTCTCCCATATATTTTACCATGAAACATAGATAGGGCAGGGTCTGAAACTCAACACCTTTCTAAACATACCGAAGCGTTCCGAATCCATTAGTAATGTCCATTTTTTCTCTCCAAATTGATTTGGATCTAACCCTAACCCTAAGTGGGTTTTTCCCCTATGGGATTTTCATATATATTTTACCAGGAAAGATAGGGCAGGCTCCAAAACTCAACACATTCCTAAACATACCGATGTGATACGAATCCATTGATGATGTCCAATTTTCTCTAAGAGTTCATCTGGATCTAACCCTAAAGCTAAGTGGGTTTTTCCTCTATGGGTTTGTCCCATATATTTTACCAGGAAACATAGATAGGGCAGGCTCTGAAACTCAAGACCTTCCTAAACATACCGAAGCGTTCTGAATCCATTGGCGATGTTCATTTTTTCTCTCCGAATGTTTATGGATCTAACCCTAACCCTAAGTGGGTTTTTCCCCTATGGGATTTTCATATATATTTTACCAGGAAAGATAGGGCAGGCTCCAAAACTCAACACATTCCTAAACATACCGATGTGATACGAATCCATTGATGATGTCCAATTTTCTCTAAGAGTTCATCTGGATCTAACCCTAAAGCTAAGTGGGTTTTTCCTCTATGGGTTTGTCCCATATATTTTACCAGGAAACATAGATAGGGCAGGCTCTGAAACTCAAGACCTTCCTAAACATACCGAAGCGTTCTGAATCCATTGGCGATGTTCATTTTTTCTCTCCGAATGTTTATGGATCTAACCCTAACCCTAAGTGGGTTTTTCCCCTATGGGATTTTCATATATATTTTACCAGGAAAGATAGGGCAGGCTCCAAAACTCAACTCATTCCTAAACATACTGATGTGATACGAATCCATTGATAATGTCCAATTTTCGCTCCGGGTTCATAGGAACCTAATCCTAACCCTAAGTGGATTTTTCCCCTATGGAGTTTTCCCATGTATTTTACCAGGAAACATAGATAGAGCAGGCTCTGAAACTCAACACGTTCCTAAACATACCGATGTGCTACGAATCCATTGGCGATATCCATTTTTCTCTCCGAGTTCATTTGGATCTAACCCTAACCGTAAGTGGGTTTTTCCTCTATGGGTTTGTCCCATATATTTTACCAGGAATCATAGATAGGGCAGGCTCCGAAACTCAACACATTCCTAAACTTACCGATGTGATACGAATCCATTGATGATGTCCAATTTTCGCTCCGAGTTCATAGGATCCTAACCCTAACCCTAACTGGGTTTTTCCTCTATGGGTTTCTCCCATATATTTTACCAGGAAACATAGATAGGGCAGCCTCTGAAACTCCACAACTTCCTAAAGATACCGACGCATTCCGAATCCATTGGCGATGTCCATTTTTTCTCTCCGAATTGATTAAGGATCTAACACTAACCCTAAGTGGGTTTTTCCCCTATGGGATTTTCATATATATTTTACCTGGAAAGATAGGGCAGGCTCTGAAACTCAACACCTTCCTAAACATAGCGAAGCATTACGAGTTCATTGGCGATATCCATTTTTCTCTCCGAGTTCATTTGGATCTAACCCTAACCCTAAGTGGGTTTTTCCCCCATGGGACTTTCCCATGTATTTTACCAGGAAACATAGATAGGGCGGGTTCCGAAACTCAACAGCTTCCTAAACATACCGAAGCATTCCAAATCGATTAAAGAGGTCCATTTTTCTCTTTGAGTTCATGGGAACCTAGCCTTAACCTTAAGTGGGTTTTTCCCCTATGGGATTTATCCATGTATTTTACCGGGAAAAATAGATGGGGCAGGCTCTGAAACGCATCACCTTCCTAAACATACTGATGTGCTACGAATTCATTGGTGATGTCCATGTTTCTCTCCGAGTTCATCTGGATCTAACCCTAAGTGGCTTTTCCCCCTTCCGGTTTGTTCCATGTATTTTACCAGGAAAGATAGATAAGGCTGTGTCTGAAATACAACACGTTCCTCAACATACTGAAGCGTTCCACGTCCATTGACGAGGTCAATTTTTAACTCCAAGTTCATGGGCACCTAACCCTAACCCTAAGTGGACTTCTCCCCTAAGGGTTTTTCCCATGTATTTTACCAGGATACATAGATAGGGCAGGCTCTGAAACTAAACACCCTGCTAAACATAGCGAAGCGTGACGAATTCATTGGTGATGTCCATTTTTCTCTCCGTGTTCATTGGGACCTAACCCTAACCCTAACTGGGTTTTTCCCCTAAGGGACTTTCCCATGTATTTTACCAGGAAACATAGATAGGGCGGGCTCTGAAACTCAACACCCTCCTAAACATAGCGAAGCGTGACGAATTCATTGGTGATGTCCATTTTTCTCTCCGAGTTCATTTGGATCTAACCCTAACCCTAAGTGCATTTTTCCTCTATGGCTTTGTTCAATATATTTTACCAGGAAACATAGATAGGGCAGGCTCTGAAAATCAAAACCTTCCTAAACATACCGAAGCGTTCCGAATCCATTGGCGATGTCCATTTTTTCTCTCCGAATGTTTTTGGATCTAACCCTAACCCTAAGTGGGTTTTTCCCCTATAGGTTTGTCCCATGTATTTTACCAGAAAACATAGATAGGGCAGGGTCCACAACTCAACACCTTCCTAAAAAAAACGATGCACTATGAATCAATTGACGAGGTCTATTTTTCTTTCAGAGTTCACGGAAACCTAACCCTAAACCTAAATGGATTTTTCCCCCATGGGACTTTCCCATGTATTTTACCAGGAAACATAGATAGGGCGGGCTCTGAAACTAAACACCCTGCTAAACATAGCGAAGCGTGACGAATTCATTGGTGATGTCCATTTTTCTCTCCGTGTTCATTGGGACCTAACCCTAACCCTAACTGGGTTTTTCCCCTAAGGGACTTTCCCATGTAACCAGGAAAGATAGGGCAGGCTCTGAAACTCAACATGTTCCTAAACATACCGATGTGCTACGAATCCATTGGCGATATCCATTTTTCTCTCCGAGTTCATTTGGAGTGTGTTTTCCCCTATGGGATTTTCATATATATTTTACCAGGAAAGATAGGGCGTGCTCCAAAATTCAACACATTCCTAAACATACCGATGTGATACGAATCCATTGATGATGTCCAATTTTCGCTCCGAGTTCATGGGGACCTAACCCTAACCCTCCCCTATAGGTATGTATTTTACCATAGATATGGGAGGTCGGTTCACGCCTTAAACCTAAGATTTTTCCCCCATGGGACTATGTATTTTACCACCGGGCTGCTAAACATAGCGAAGCGTGACGAATTCATTGGTGATGTCCATTTTTCTCTCCGTGTTCATTGGGACCTAACCCTAACCCTAACTGGGTTTTTCCCCTAAGGGACTTTCCCATGTATTTTACCAGGAAAGATAGGGCAGGCTCTGAAACTCAACATGTTCCTAAACATACCGATGTGCTACGAATCCATTGGCGATATCCATTTTTCTCTCCGAGTTCATTTGGATCTAACCCTAACCCTAAGTGGGTTTTCCCCTATGGGATTTTCATATATATTTTACCAGGAAAGATAGGGCAGGCTCCAAAACTCAACATATTCCTAAACATACCGATGTGATACGAATCCATTGATGATGTCCAATTTTCGCTCCGAGTTCATGGGGACCTAACCCTAACCCTAAGTGGGTTTTTCCCCTATAGGTTTGTCCCATGTATTTTACCAGAAAACATAGATAGGGCAGGGTCCACAACTCAACACCTTCCTAAACATAGCGAAGCGTGACGAATTCATTGGTGATGTCCATTTTTCTATCCGAGTTCATTGGGACCTAACCCTAACCCTAACTGGGTTTTTCCCCTATAGGTTTGTCCCATGTATTTTACCAGAAAACATAGATAGGGCAGGGTCCACAACTCAACACCTTCCTAAAAAAAACGATGCACTATGAATCAATTGACGAGGTCTATTTTTCTTTCAGAGTTCACGGAAACCTAACCCTAAACCTAAATGGATTTTTCCCCCATGGGACTTTCCCATGTATTTTACCAGGAAACATAGATAGGGCGGGCTCTGAAACTAAACACCCTGCTAAACATAGCGAAGCGTGACGAATTCATTGGTGATGTCCATTTTTCTCTCCGTGTTCATTGGGACCTAACCCTAACCCTAACTGGGTTTTTCCCCTAAGGGACTTTCCCATGTATTTTACCAGGAAAGATAGGGCAGGCTCTGAAACTCAACATGTTCCTAAACATACCGATGTGCTACGAATCCATTGGCGATATCCATTTTTCTCTCCGAGTTCATTTGGATCTAACCCTAACCCTAAGTGTGTTTTCCCCTATGGGATTTTCATATATATTTTACCAGGAAAGATAGGGCGTGCTCCAAAATTCAACACATTCCTAAACATACCGATGTGATACGAATCCATTGATGATGTCCAATTTTCGCTCCGAGTTCATGGGGACCTAACCCTAACCCTAAGTGGGTTTTTCCCCTATAGGTTTGTCCCATGTATTTTACCAGAAAACATAGATAGGGCAGGGTCCACAACTCAACCCCTTCCTAAAAAAAATGATGCGCTATGAATCAATTGACGAGGTCTATTTTTCTTTCAGAGTTCACGGAAACCTAACCCTAAACCTAAGTGGATTTTTCCCCCATGGGACTTTCCCATGTATTTTACCAGGAAACATAGATAGGGCGGGCTCTGAAACTAAACACCCTGCTAAACATAGCGAAGCGTGACGAATTCATTGGTGATGTCCATTTTTCTCTCCGTGTTCATTGGGACCTAACCCTAACCCTAACTGGGTTTTTCCCCTAAGGGACTTTCCCATGTATTTTACCAGGAAAGATAGGGCAGGCTCTGAAACTCAACATGTTCCTAAACATACCGATGTTCTACGAATCCATTGGCGATATCCATTTTTCTCTCCGAGTTCATTTGGATCTAACCCTAACCCTAAGTGGGTTTTCCCCTATGGGATTTTCATATATATTTTACCAGGAAAGATAGGGCAGGCTCCAAAACTCAACATTTCCTAAACATACCGATGTGATACGAATCCATTGATGATGTCCAATTTTCGCTCCGAGTTCATAGGAACCTAACCCTTACCCTAAGTGGATTTTTCCCCTATGGAGTTTTCCCATGTATTTTACCAGGAAACATAGATAGGGCAGGCTCTGAAACTTAACACTTTCCTAAACATAGCGAAGCGTGACGAATTCATTGGTGATGTCCATTTTTCTATCCGAGTTCATTGGGACCTAACCCTAACCCTAACTGGGTTTTTCCCCTATAGGTTTGTCCCATGAATTTTATCAGAAAACATAGATAGGGCAGGGTTCAAAACTCAACACCTTCCTAAAAAAAACGATGCACTATGAATCCATTAACGATGTCCAATTTTCTCTCAGAGTTCATAGGAACCTAACCATAACTGTAACTTGGTTTTTCCCCTATTGGGTTTTTCCCATGAATTTTACCAGGAAACAAAAATAGGGCGGGCTTCAAAACTCAAAATCGTCCTAAACATAACGAAGTGTTACAAATCTATTGACGGTGTTCATTTTTCTCTTCGAGTTGATGGGGACCTGACCGGAAACAAAAGTTGGTTATTCCCCTATGAGATTTTCCCAAGTATTTTATCTGGAAACATAGATAGGGCAGGCTCCAAAACTAAACATCCTCCTAAAAATAGCAATGAACTCGGAGAGAAAAATTGACATCGCCAATTGTTCGTAGTGCATCGGAATGGTTAGGAAGGTGTTGAGTTTCGGACACCGCCCTATCTATGTTTCCTGGTAAAACATATGGGACAAACCCATAGAGGAAAAACCCACTTACGGTTAGGGTTAGATCCAAATGAACTCGGAGAGAAAAATGGATATCGCCAATGGATTCGTAATGCTTCGCTATGTTTAGGAAGGTGTTGAGTTTCAGAGCCTGCCCTATCTATGTTTCGTGGTAAAATACATGGGAAAACTCAATAGGGGAAAAATCCACATAGGGTTAGGGTTAGCTTCCTATGAACTTGGAGCGAAGATTGGACATCATCAATGGATTCGTATCACATCGCTATGTTTAGGAATGTGTTGAGTTTTGGAACCTGCCTTATCTTTCCTGGTAAAATATATATGAAAATCCCATAGGGGAAAAACCCACTTAGGGTTAGGGTTACATCCAAAAACATTCGGAGAAAAAAAATGAACATCGCCAATGGATTCGGAATGCTTCGGTATGTTTAGGAAGGTCTTGAGTTTCAGAGCCTGCCCTATCTATGTTTCCTGGTAAAATATATGGGACAAACCCATAGAGGGAAAACCCACTTAGGGTTAGGGTTAGATCCAAATGAACTCGGAGAGAAAAATGGATATCGCCAATGGATTCGTAATGGTTCGCTATGTTTAGGAAGGTGTTGAGTTTCAGAGCCTGCCCTATCTATGTTTCCTGGTAAAACTCCATAGGGGAAAAATCCACATAGGGTTAGGGTTACGTTCCTATGAACTCGGAGCGAAAATTGGACATCATCAATGGATTCGTATCACATCGCTATGTTTAGGAATGTGTTGAGTTTTGGAGCCTGCCTTATCTTTCCTGGTAAAATATATATGAAAATCCCATAGGGGAAAAACCCACTTAGGGTTAGGGTTAGATCGAAATCAATTCAGAGAGAAAAAATGGACATCGCCAATGGATTCGGAAAGCTTTGGTATGTTTAGGAAGGTGTTGAGTTTCAGAGCCTCCCTATCTATGTTTCCTGGTAAAATATATGGGACAAACCCATAGAGGAAAAACCCACTTAGGGTTAGGGTTAGATCCAAATGAACTCGGAGAGAAAAATGGATATCGCCAATGGATTCGTAATGCTTCGCTATGTTTAGGAAGGTGTTGAGTTTCAGAGCCTGCCCTATCTATGTTTCCTGGTAAAATACATGGGAAAACTCCATAGGGGAAAAATCCACTTAGGGTTAGGGTTAGGTTCCTATGAACTCGGAGTGAAAATTGGATATCATCAATGGATTCGTATCACATCGGTATGTTTAGGAATGTGTTGAATTTTGGAGCCTGCCCTTTCTATGTCTCCTTGTAAAATACATGGGAAAAAACCCATAGGGAAAAAACCAAGTTAGGGTTAGGTTTAGATCGAAATCAATTCGGAGAGAAAAAATGGACATCTGCAATGGATTTGGAACGCTTCGGTATGTTTAGGAAGGTGTTGAGTTTCAGAGCCTGCCCTATCTATGTTTCCTGGTAAAATACATTGGAAAACTCCTTAGGGGAAATATCCACTCAGGGTTAAGTTTAGGTCCCCGTGAACTCGGAGCGAAAATTGGACATCATCAATGGATTCGTATCACATCGGTATGTTTAAGAATGTGTTGAGTTTTGGAGCCTGCCCTATCTTTCCTGGTAAAATATATATGAAAATCCCATAGGGGTAAAACCCACTTAGGGTTAGGGTTAGATCGAAATCAATTCGGAGAGAAAAAATGGACATCGCCAATGGATTCGGAACGCTTCAGTATGTTTAGGAAGGTTTTGCGCTTCAGAGCCTGCCCTATCTATGTTTCCTGGTAAAATAAATGGGAAAATCCTTTAGGGGAAAAACCCAGTTAGGGTTAGGGTTAGGTCCCCATGAACTCGAAGAGAAAAATGGCAATCACCAATGAATTTGTCACGCTTCGCTAAATTTAGGAAGGTGTTTAGTTTCAGAGCCTGCCCTATCTTTCCTGGCAAAATACATGGGACAAACCCACAGGGGAAAAACCCACTTAGGGTTAGGGTTAGATCGAGATCAACTCAGAGAGAAAAATGGACATCGCCAATGAATTCATAGCACATCGGTATGTTTAGGAAGGTGATGAGTTTTGGAGCCTGCCCCATCTATATTTCCCGGTAAAATACATGGATAAATCCCATAGGGGAAAAACCCACATAAGGTTAGGGTTAGGTACCCATGAACTCGGAGAGAAAAATAGTCATCGCCAATGGATTCGTAACACTTCGCTATGTTTAGGAAGGTTTTGAGTTTCCGAGCCTGCCCTATCAATTTTTCCTCGTAAAATACATGGGACAAACCCATAGGGGAAAAACCCACTTAGGGTTAGGGTTACATCCCCGTGGACTCGGAGACAAAAATAGTCCTCGCCAATCGATTCGTAACACTTCGCTATGTTTAGGAGGTGTTGAGTTTCGGAGACTGCCCTATCTTTTTCCCGGTAAAATACATCAATAGATTTGTAACGCTTCATTATCTTTAGGAAGGTTTTGTGTTTCGAAGCCCCCCTCTTTTTGTTTCCTGGTAAAATACATCGGAAAATCTCATAGGGGAAAAACCCACTTAGGTTTAGTGTTAGGTCCCCATGAAGCCGTACAGAAAAATAGACATCGCCAATGGACTGGTAACGTTTCGGTATGTTTAGGTAGGTATTGAATTTTGGAGCCTGCCCTTTCTATGTTTCCTTGTAAAATAATGGGAAAAAACCCATAGGGAAAAAACCAAGTTAGGGTTAGGGTTAGGTCCCCATGAACTCTGATAGAAAATTAGACATCGTCAATGGATTCGTAGCGCATCAGTATTTTAAGGAAGGTGTTGAGTTTCAGAGCCTGCCCTATTTATGTTTCCTGGTAAAATACATGCGACAAACCCATAGGGGAAAAACCCACTTATGGTTAGGGTTAGATCCAGATGAACTCGGAGAGAAAAATGGACATCGCCAATGAATTCGTAGCACATCGGTATGTTTAGGAAGGTGATGAGTTTCGAAGCCTGCCCCATCTATGTTTCGCGGTAAAATACCTGGAAAAATCCCATAGGGGAAAAACCCACTTAAGGTTAGGACTAGGTCCCCATGAACTCAGAGAGAAAATTGGACCTCGTTAGTCGATTTGGAACGCTTCGGTATGTTTAAGAAGGTGTTGAGTTTCGAAGCTCGCCCTATCTATGTTTCCTGGTAAAATACATGGGAAGATCCCTTACGGGAAAAATCCACTTAGGGTTAAGGTTCGGTCGCCGTGAACTCTGAAAGAAAAATGGACCTCGTCAATGGATTTGGAACGCTTCGGTATGTTTAGGAAGGTGTTGAGTTTCGGACCCTGCCCTATCTATGTTTCCTGGTAAAATACATGGAACAAAACCATAGGGGGAAAACCCAGTTAGGGTTAGGGTTAGATCCAAATGAACTCGGAGAATAAAATGGACAACGCCAATGGATTTGTAGCACATTGGTATGTTTAGGAAAGTGTTGAATTTCGGAGCCTACACCATCTATTTTTCCTCGTAAAATATATGGGAAAATCCCATAGGGGAAAAACCGACTTAGGGTTAGGGTTAGGTCCCCATGAACCTGGAGAGAAAAATAGACATCGCCAATGAACTGGTAACGCTTCGGTATGTTTAGGTAGGTATTGAATTTTGGAGCCTGCCCTTTCTATGTCTCCTTGTAAAATACATGGGAAAAAACCCATAGGGAAAAAACCAAGTTAGGGTTAGGGTTAGGTCCCCATGAACTCTGAGAGAAAATTAGACATCGTCAATGGATTCGTAGCGCATCGGTATTTTTAGGAGGGTGTTGTGTTTTGGAGCCTGCCCTATTTATGTTTCCTGGTAAAATACATGGGAAAACTCCATAGGGGAAAAATCCACATAGGGTTAGGGTTAGCTTCCTATGAACTTTGAGCGAAGATTGGACATCATCAATAGATTCGTATCACATCGCTATGTTTAGGAATGTGTTGAGTTTTGGAGCCTGCCTTATCCTTCCTGGTAAAATATATATGAAAATCCCATAGGGGAAAAACCCACTTAGGGTTAGGGTTACATCCAAAAACATTCGGAGAAAAAAAATGAACATCGCCAATGGTTTCGGAATGCTTCGGTATGTTTAGGAAGGTGTTGAGTTTCAGAGCCTGCCCTATCTATGTTTCCTGGTAAAATATATGGGACAAACCCATAGAGGAAAAACCCACTTAGGGTTAGGGTTAGATCCAAATGAACTCGGAGAAAAAAATGGATATCGCCAATGGATTCGTAATGCTTCGCTATGTTTAGGAAGGTGTTGAGTTTCAGAGCCTGCCCTATCTATGTTTCCTGGTAAAATACATGGGAAAACTCCATAGGGGAAGAATCCACATAGGGTTAGGGTTAGGTTCCTAGGAACTCGGAGCGAAAATTGGACATCATCAATGGATTAGTATCACATCGCTATGTTTAGGAATGTGTTGAGTTTTGGAGCCTGCCTTATCTTTCCTGGTAAAATATATATGAAAATCCCATAGGGGAAAAACCCACTTAGGGTTAGGGTTACATCCAAAAACATTCGGAGAAAAAAAATGAACATCGCCAATGGATTCGGAATGCTTCGGTATGTTTAGGAAGGTGTTGAGTTTCAGAGCCTGCCCTATCTATTTTTCCTGGTAAAATATATGGGACAAACCCATAGAGGAAAAACCCATTTAGGGTTAGGGTTAGATCCAGATGAACTCGGAGAAAAAAATGGATATCGCCAATGGATTCGTAATGCTTCGCTATGTTTAGGAAGGTGTTGAGTTTCAGAGCCTGCCCTATCTATGTTTCCTGGTAAAATACATGGGAAAACTCCATAGGGGAAAAATCCACATAAGGTTAGGGTTAGGTTCCTATGAACTCGGAGCGAAAATTGGACATCATCAATGGATTCGTATCACATCGCTATGTTTAGGAATGTGTTGGGTTTGGAGCCTGCCTTATCTTTCCTGGTAAAATGTATATGAAAATCACATAGGGGAAAAACCCACTTAGGGTTAGGGTTACATCCAAAAACATTCGGAGAAAAAAAATGAACATCGCCAATTGATTCGGAATGCTTCGGTATGTTTAGGAAGGTGTTGAGTTTCAGAGCCTGCCCTATCTATGTTTCCTGGTAAAATATATGGGACAAACCCATAGAGGAAAAACCCACGTAGGGTTAGGGTTAGATCCAAATGAACTCGGAGAGAAAAATGGATATCGCCAATGGATTCGTAATGCTTCGCTATGTTTAGGAAGGTGTTGAGTTTCAGAGCCTGCCCTATCTATGTTTCCTGGTAAAACTCCATAGGGGAAAAATCCACATAGGGTTAGGGTTACGTTCCTATGAACTCGGAGCGAAAATTGGACATCATCAATGGATTCGTATCACATCGCTATGTTTAGGAATGTGTTGAGTTTTGGAGCCTGCCTTATCTTTCCTGGTAAAATATATATGAAAATCCCATAGGGGAAAAACCCACTTAGGGTTAGGGTTAGATCGAAATCAATTCAGAGAGAAAAAATGGACATCGCCAATGGATTCGGAAAGCTTCGGTATGTTTAGGAAGGTGTTGAGTTTCAGAGCCTGCCCTATCTATGTTTCCTGGTAAAATATATGGGACAAACCCATAGAGGAAAAACCCACTTAGGGTTAGGGTTAGATCCAAATGAACTCGGAGAGAAAAATGGATATCGCCCATGGATTCGTAATGCTTCGCTATGTTTAGGAAGGTGTTGAGTTTCAGAGCCTGCCCTATCTATGTTTCCTGGTAAAATACATGGGAAAACTCCATAGGGAAAAAATCCACTTAGGGTTAGGGTTAGGTTCCTATGAACTCGGAGCGAAAATTGGATATCATCAATGGATTCGTATCACATCGGTATATTTAGGAATGTGTTGAGTTTTGGAGCCTGCCCTATCTTTCCTGGTAAAATATATATGAAAATTCCATACGGGAAAAACCCACTTAGGGTTAGGTTTAGATCGAAATCAATTCGGAGAGAAAAAATGGACATCTGCAATGGATTTGGAACGCTTCGGTATGTTTAGGAAGGTTTTGCGCTTCAGAGCCTGCCCTATCTATGTTTCCTGGTAAAATAAATGGGAAAATCCTTTAGGGGAAAAACCCAGTTAGGGTTAGGGTTTGGTCTCCATGAACTCGAAGAGAAAAATGGAAATCACCAATGAATTTGTCACGCTTCGCTAAATTTAGGAAGGTGTTTAGTTTCAGAGCCTGCCCTATCTTTCCTGGCAAAATACATGGGACAAACCCACAGGGGAAAAACCCACTTAGGGTTAGGGTTAGATCGAGATCAACTCAGAGAGAAAAATGGACATCGCCAATGAATTCATAGCACATCGGTATGTTTAGGAAGGTGATGAGTTTTGGAGCCTGCCCCATCTATATTTCCCGGTAAAATACATGGATAAATCCCATAGGGGAAAAACCCACATAAGGTTAGGGTTAGGTACCCATGAACTCGGAGAGAAAAATAGTCATCGCCAATCGATTCGTAACACTTCGCTATGTTTAGGAAGGTGTTGAGTTTCCGAGCCTGCCCTATCAATTTTTCCTCGTAAAATACATGGGACAAACCCATAGGGGAAAAACCCACTTAGGGTTAGGGTTACGTCCCCGTGGACTCGGAGACAAAAATAGTCCTCGCCAATCGATTCGTAACACTTCGCTATGTTTAGGAGGTGTTGAGTTTCGGAGACTGCCCTATCTTTTTCCCGGTAAAATACATCAATAGATTTGTAACGCTTCATTATCTTTAGGAAGATTTTGTGTTTCGAAGCCCCCCTCTTTTTGTTTCCTGGTAAAATACATCGGAAAATCTCATAGGGGAAAAACCCACTTAGGTTTAGTGTTAGGTCCCCATGAAGCCGTACAGAAAAATAGACATCGCCAATGGACTGGTAACGTTTCGGTATGTTTAGGTAGGTATTGAATTTTGGAGCCTGCCCTTTCTATGTTTCCTTGTAAAATAATGGGAAAAAACCCATAGGGAAAAAACCAAGTTAGGGTTAGGGTTAGGTCCCCATGAACTCTGATAGAAAATTAGACATCGTCAATGGATTCGTAGCGCATCAGTATTTTAAGGAAGGTGTTGAGTTTCGGAGCCTGCCCTATTTATGTTTCCTGGTAAAATACATGCGACAAACCCATAGGGGAAAAACCCACTTATGGTTAGGGTTAGATCCAGATGAACTCGGAGAGAAAAATGGACATCGCCAATGAATTCGTAGCACATCGGTATGTTTAGGAAGGTGATGAGTTTCGGAGCCTGCCCCATCTATGTTTCGCGGTAAAATACCTGGATAAATCCCATAGGGGAAAAACCCACTTAAGGTTAGGACTAGGTCCCCATGAACTCAGAGAGAAAATTGGACCTCGTTAGTCGATTTGGAACGTTTCGGTATGTTTAAGAAGGTGTTGAGTTTCGAAGCTCGCCCTATCTATGTTTCCTGGTAAAATACATGGGAAGATCCCTTACGGGAAAAATCCACTTAGGGTTAAGGTTCGGTCGCCGTGAACTCTGAAAGAAAAATGGACCTCGTCAATGGATTTGGAACGCTTCGGTATGTTTAGGAAGGTGTTGAGTTTCGGACCCTGCCCTATCTATGTTTCCTGGTAAAATACATGGAACAAAACCATAGGGGGAAAACCCAGTTAGGGTTAGGGTTAGATCCAAATGAACTCGGAGAATAAAATGGACAACGCCAATGGATTTGTAGCACATTGGTATGTTTAGGAAAGTGTTGAATTTCGGAGCCTACACCATCTATTTTTCCTCGTAAAATATATGGGAAAATCCCATAGGGGAAAAACCGACTTAGGGTTAGGGTTAGGTCCCCATGAACCTGGAGAGAAAAATAGACATCGCCAATGAACTGGTAACGCTTCGGTATGTTTAGGTAGGTATTGAATTTTGGAGCCTGCCCTTTCTATGTCTCCTTGTAAAATACATGGGAAAAAACCCATAGGGAAAAAACCAAGTTAGGGTTAGGGTTAGGTCCCCATGAACTCTGAGAGAAAATTAGACATCGTCAATGGATTCGTAGCGCATTGGTATTTTTAGGAGGGTGTTGTGTTTTGGAGCCTGCCCTATTTATGTTTCCTGGTAAAATACATGGGACAAACCCATAGGGGAAAAACCCACTTATGGTTAGTGTTAGATCCATATGAACTCGAAGAGAAAAATGGACATCGCCAATGAATTTGTAGCACATCGGTATGTCTAGGTATGTGTTGAGTTTCGGAGAATACCCCATCTATGTTTCCTCGTAAAATATATGGGAAAATCCCATAGGGGAAAAACCCATTTAGGGTTACGGTTAGGTCCCCATGACCTCTGAGAGAAAAGTGGTCATTGCCAATCGATTCGTAACACTTCACTATGTTTAGGAAGGTGTTGAGTTTTGGAGACCGCCCTATCTATGTTTCCTGGTAAAATACATGGGAAAGTCACTTTCCATGAACTCTGAAAGAAAAATAGACCTTGTCAATGTATTCGGAACACTTTGGTATGTTTAGGAAGGTCTTGAGTTTCAGAGCCTGCCCTATCTATGTTTCCTGGTAAAATTCATGGGAAAAATCCAATAGGGAAAAACCAAGTTAGGGATATGGTTATGTTCCTATCAACTCTGAGAGAAAATTGGACATCGTCAATGGATTCGTAGCGCATCATTTTTTTTAGGAAGGTGTTGAGTTTTGGACCCTGCCCTATCTATGTTTTCTGGTAAAATACATGGGACAAACCTATAGGGGAAAAACACACTTAGGGTTAGGGTTAGATCCAGATGAACTCAGAGAGAAAAATGGACATCGCCTATACATTCCTAGTGCATCGGAATTTTTAGGAAGGTGTTGACTTTTGGACCCTGCCCTATCTATGTTTCCTGGTAAAATAAATGGGGAAATCCCATAGGGGAAAAACCCAGTTAGGGTTAGGGTTAGATCCCCATGAACTCGGAGAGAAAAATGGACATCACCAATGAATTCGTCACGCTTCGCTATGTTTAGGAAGGTGTTTAATTTCAGAGCCTGCCCTATCTATGTTTCCTGGTAAAATACATGGGAAAACTCCATAGGGGGAAAATACACTTAGGGTTAGGGTTAGGTTCCTGTGAACTTGGAGCGAAAATTGGACATCATCAATGGATTCGTATCACATCGGTATGTTTAGGAATGGGTTGAGTTTTGGAGCCTGCCCTATCTTTCATCGTAAAATATATATGAAAATCCAATAGGGGAAAAACCCACTTAGGGTTAGGGTTAGATCCAAATCAATTAGGAGAGAAAAAGTGGACATCGCCAATGGATTCGGAACGCTTCGGTATGTTTAGGAAGGTGTTGAGTTTCAGAGCCTGCCCTATCTATGTTTCCTGGTAAAATATATGGGACAAACCCATAGGGGAAAACCCACTTAGGGTTAGGGTTAGATCCAAATGAACTCGGAGAGAAAAATGGATTTCCGTGAACTCTGAAAAAAAAATAGACCTAGTCAATGTATTCAGAACGATTCAGTATCTTTAGGAATGTGTTGAGTTTCAGAGCCTGCCCTATCTATGTTTCCCATGTGTTTTACCAGGAAACATAGATAGGGGAGGCTCTGAAACTCAAGACCTTCCTAAACATACCGAAGTGTTCTGAAATATTGACCAGGTCTATTTTTCTTTCAGAGTTCACGGAAACCTAACCCTAAACCTAAGTGGATTTTTCCCCCATGGGACTTTCCCATGTATTTTACCAGGAAACATAGATAGGGCGGGTTCCGAAACTCAACAGCTTCCTAAACATACCGAAGCATTCCAAATCGATTAACGAGGTCCATTTTTCTCTTTGAGTTCATGGGAACCTAGCCTTAACCTTAAGTGGGTTTTTCCCCTATGGGATTTATCCATGTATTTTACCGGGAAAAATAGATGGGGCAGGCTCTGAAACGCATCACCTTCCTAAACATACTGATGTGCTACGACTTCATTGGTGATGTCCATGTTTCTCTCCGAGTTCATCTGGATCTAACCCTAACCCTACGTGGGTTTTCCCCCTTCCGGTTTGTTCCATGTATTTTACCAGGAAAGATAGATAAGGCTGTCTCTGAAATTCAACACGTTCCTCAAGATACAGAAGCGTTCCGCATCCATTGACGAGATCAATTTTTAACTCCAAGTTCATGGGCACCTAACCCTAAACCTAAGTGGACTTCTCCCCTAAGGGATTTTCCCATGTATTTTACCAGGAAACATAGATAGGGCAGGCTCTGAAACTCAACACCTTCCTAAACATACCGATGTGATACGAATCCATTGATGATGTCCAATTTTCGCTCCGAGTTCATGGAACCTAACCCTAACCCTAGGTGGATTTTTCCCCGATGGGATTTATCCATGTATTTTACCAGGAAACATAGATAGGGCAGGTTCTGAAACTCAACACCTTCCTAAAAATACCGATGCGCTACGAATCTATTGGCTATGTCCATTTTTCTCTCTGAGTTAATCTGGATCTAACCCTAAGTGGGTTTTTCCTCTATGGGTTTCTCCCATATATTTTACCAGGAAACATAGATAGGGCAGCCTCTGAAACTCAACAACTTCCTAAACATACCGACGCGTTCCGATTCCATTGGCGATGTCCATTTTTTCTCTCCGAATTGATTTGGATCTAACACTAACCCTAAGTGGGTTTTTCCCCTATGGGATTTTCATATATATTTTACCTGGAAAGATAGGGCAGGCTCTGAAACTCAACACCTTCCTAAACATAGCGAAGCATTACGAATTCATTGGCGATATCCATTTTTCTCTCCGAGTTCATTTGGATCTAACCCTAACCCTAAGTGGGTTTTTCCCCCATGGGACTTTCCCATGTATTTTACGAGGAAACATAGATAGGGCGGGTTCCGAAACTCAACAGCTTCCTAAACATACCGAAGCATTCCAAATCGATTAACGAGGTCCATTTTTCTCTTTGAGTTCATGGGAACCTAGCCTTAACCTTAAGTGGGTTTTTCCCCTATGGGATTTATCCATGTATTTTACCGGGAAAAATAGATGGGGCAGGCTCTGAAACGCATCACCTTCCTAAACATACTGATGTGCTACGAATTCATTGGTGATGTCCATGTTTCTCTCCAAGTTCATCTGGATCTAACCCTAACCCTAAGTGTGTTTTCCCCCTTCCGGTTTGTTCCATGTATTTTACCAGGAAAGATAGATAAGGCTGTCTCTGAAATACAACACGTTCCTCAACATACTGAAGCGTTCTGCGTCCATTGACAAGGTCAATTTTTAACTCCAAGTTCATGGGCACCTAACCCTAACTCTAAGTGGACTTCTCCCCTAAGGGATTTTCCCATGTATTTTACCAGGATACATAGATAGGGCAGGCTCTGAAACTAAACACCTTCCTAAACATAGCGAAGCGTGACGAATTCATTGGTGATGTCCATTTTTTTCACCGAGTTCATGGGGACCTAACCCTAACCCTAACTGGGTTTTTCTCCTAAGGGATTTTCCCATTTATTTTACCAGGAAACATAAATAGGGCAGGGTGCAAAACTCAACACCTTCCTAAAAATACTGATGCGCTACAAATCTATTGGCGATGTGAATTTTTCTCTCTGAGTTCATCTGGATCTAACCCTAAGTGGGTTTTTCCTCTAGGGGTTTCTCCCATATATTTTACCAGGAAACATAGATAGGGCAGGCTCTGAAACTCAACACCTTCCTAAACATACCGAAGCGTTCCGAATCCATTAGTAATGTCCATTTTTTCTCTCCGAATTGATTTGGATCTAACCCTAACCCTAAGTGGGTTTTCCCCTATGGAATGTATATATATATATTACCAGGAAAGATAGGGCAGGCTCCAAAACTCAACACATTCCTAAACATACCGATGTGATACGAATCCATTGATGATATCCAATTTTCGCTCCGAGTTCATAGGAACCTAACCCTAAGTGGATTTTTCCCCTATGGAGTTTTCCCATGTATTTTACCAGGAAACATAGATAGGGCAGGCTCTGAAACTCAACACCTTCCTAAACATACCGAAGCCTTCTGAATCCATTGGCGATGTTCATTTTTTCTCTCCGAATGTTTTTGGATCTAACCCTAACCCTAAGTGGGTTTTTCCCCTATGGGATTTTCATATATATTTTACCAGGAAAGATAGGGCAGGCTCTGAAACTCAACACGTTCCTAAACATACCAATGTGCTACGAATCCATTGGCGATGTCCATTTTTCTCTCTGAGTTCATTTGGATCTAACCCTAACCGTAAGTGGTTTTTCCCTCTATGGGTTTGTCCCATATATTTTACCAGGAAACATAGATAGGGAAGGCTCTGAAACTAAACACCTTCGTAAACATAGCGATGCGTGACGAATTCATTGGTGATGTCCATTTTTCTCTCCGAGTTCATAGGAACCTAACCCTAACCCTAAGTGGATTATTCCCCTATGGAGTTTTCCAATGTATTTTATCAGGAAACATAGATAGGGCAGGCTCTGAAAGTAAACACTTTCCTAAACATAGCGAAGTGTGACGAATTCATTGGTGATGTCCATTTTTCTCTCCGAGTTCATTTGGACCTAACCCTAACCCTAACTGGGTTTTTCCCCTAAGGGATTTTCCCATTTATTTTACCAGGAAACATAGATAGGGCAGGCTCCAAAACTCAACACATTCCTAAACATACCGATGCTATACGAATCCATTGATGATGTCCAATTTTCGCTCCGAGTTCACGGGGACCTAACCCTAACCCTGAGTGGATTTTTCCCCTATGGAGTTTTCCCATGTATTTTATCAGGAAACATAGATAGGGCAGGCTCTGAAACTAAACACTTTCCTAAACATACTGATGTGACATGAATCCATTGGCGATGTCCATTTATTATCTCCGAATTGATTTGGATCTAACCATAACCCTAAGTGGGTTTTTCCCCAATGGGATTTTCATATATATTTTGCCAGGAAAGATAGGGCAGATGATCTCTCTGAGTTCATCTGGATCTAACCCTAACCCTAACTGGGTTTTTCCCCTAAGGGATTTTCCCATTTATTTTACCAGGAAACATAGATAGGGCAGGGTCCAAAATCAAAACCTTCCTAAAAATACCGATGCGCTACGAATCTATTGGCGATGTCCATTTTTCTCTCCGAATTCATCTGGATCTAACCCTAACCCTAAGTGGGTTTTTCCCCTATAGGTTTGTCCCATGTATTTTACCAGAAAACATAGATAGGGCAGGGTCCACAACTCAACACCTTCCTAAAAAAAACGATGCACTATGAATCCATTGACGAGGTCTATTTTTCTTTCAGAGTTCACGGAAACCTAACCCTAAACCTAAGTAGATTTTTCCTCCATGGGACTTTCCCATGTATTTTACCAGGAAACATAGATAGGGCAGCCTCTGAAACTCAACAACTTCCTAAACATACCGACGCGTTCCGATTCCATTGGCGATGTCCATTTTTTCTCTCCGAATTGATTTGGATCTAACACTAACCCTAAGTGGGTTTTTCCCCTATGGGATTTTCATATATATTTTACCTGGAAAGATAGGGCAGGCTCTGAAACTCAACACCTTCCTAAACATAGCGAAGCATTACGAATTCATTGGCGATATCCATTTTTCTCTCCGAGTTCATTTGGATCTAACCCTAACCCTAAGTGGGTTTTTCCCCCATGGGACTTTCCCATGTATTTTACGAGGAAACATAGATAGGGCGGGTTCCGAAACTCAACAGCTTCCTAAACATACCGAAGCATTCCAAATCGATTAACGAGGTCCATTTTTCTCTTTGAGTTCATGGGAACCTAGCCTTAACCTTAAGTGGGTTTTTCCCCTATGGGATTTATCCATGTATTTTACCGGGAAAAATAGATGGGGCAGGCTCTGAAACGCATCACCTTCCTAAACATACTGATGTGCTACGAATTCATTGGTGATGTCCATGTTTCTCTCCAAGTTCATCTGGATCTAACCCTAACCCTAAGTGTGTTTTCCCCCTTCCGGTTTGTTCCATGTATTTTACCAGGAAAGATAGATAAGGCTGTCTCTGAAATACAACACGTTCCTCAACATACTGAAGCGTTCTGCGTCCATTGACAAGGTCAATTTTTAACTCCAAGTTCATGGGCACCTAACCCTAACTCTAAGTGGACTTCTCCCCTAAGGGATTTTCCCATGTATTTTACCAGGATACATAGATAGGGCAGGCTCTGAAACTAAACACCTTCCTAAACATAGCGAAGCGTGACGAATTCATTGGTGATGTCCATTTTTTTCACCGAGTTCATGGGGACCTAACCCTAACCCTAACTGGGTTTTTCTCCTAAGGGATTTTCCCATTTATTTTACCAGGAAACATAAATAGGGCAGGGTGCAAAACTCAACACCTTCCTAAAAATACTGATGCGCTACAAATCTATTGGCGATGTGAATTTTTCTCTCTGAGTTCATCTGGATCTAACCCTAAGTGGGTTTTTCCTCTAGGGGTTTCTCCCATATATTTTACCAGGAAACATAGATAGGGCAGGCTCTGAAACTCAACACCTTCCTAAACATACCGAAGCGTTCCGAATCCATTAGTAATGTCCATTTTTTCTCTCCGAATTGATTTGGATCTAACCCTAACCCTAAGTGGGTTTTCCCCTATGGAATGTATATATATATATTACCTGGAAAGATAGGGCAGGCTCCAAAACTCAACACATTCCTAAACATACCGATGTGATACGAATCCATTGATGATATCCAATTTTCGCTCCGAGTTCATAGGAACCTAACCCTAAGTGGATTTTTCCCCTATGGAGTTTTCCCATGTATTTTACCAGGAAACATAGATAGGGCAGGCTCTGAAACTCAACACCTTCCTAAACCTACCGAAGCCTTCTGAATCCATTGGCGATGTTCATTTTTTCTCTCCGAATGTTTTTGGATCTAACCCTAACCCTAAGTGGGTTTTTCCCCTATGGGATTTTCATATATATTTTACCAGGAAAGATAGGGCAGGCTCTGAAACTCAACACGTTCCTAAACATACCAATGTGCTACGAATCCATTGGCGATGTCCATTTTTCTCTCTGAGTTCATTTGGATCTAACCCTAACCGTAAGTGGTTTTTCCCTCTATGGGTTTGTCCCATATATTTTACCAGGAAACATAGATAGGGAAGGCTCTGAAACTAAACACCTTCGTAAACATAGCGATGCGTGACGAATTCATTGGTGATGTCCATTTTTCTCTCCGAGTTCATAGGAACCTAACCCTAACCCTAAGTGGATTATTCCCCTATGGAGTTTTCCAATGTATTTTATCAGGAAACATAGATAGGGCAGGCTCTGAAAGTAAACACTTTCCTAAACATAGCGAAGTGTGACGAATTCATTGGTGATGTCCATTTTTCTCTCCGAGTTCATTTGGACCTAACCCTAACCCTAACTGGGTTTTTCCCCTAAGGGATTTTCCCATTTATTTTACCAGGAAACATAGATAGGGCAGGCTCCAAAACTCAACACATTCCTAAACATACCGATGTGATACGAATCCATTGATGATGTCCAATTTTCGCTCCGAGTTCACGGGGACCTAACCCTAACCCTGAGTGGATTTTTCCCCTATGGAGTTTTCCCATGTATTTTATCAGGAAACATAGATAGGGCAGGCTCTGAAACTAAACACTTTCCTAAACATACTGATGTGACATGAATCCATTGGCGATGTCCATTTATTATCTCCGAATTGATTTGGATCTAACCATAACCCTAAGTGGGTTTTTCCCCAATGGGATTTTCATATATATTTTGCCAGGAAAGATAGGGCAGATGATCTCTCTGAGTTCATCTGGATCTAACCCTAACCCTAACTGGGTTTTTCCCCTAAGGGATTTTCCCATTTATTTTACCAGGAAACATAGATAGGGCAGGGTCCAAAATCAAAACCTTCCTAAAAATACCGATGCGCTACGAATCTATTGGCGATGTCCATTTTTCTCTCTGAATTCATCTGGATCTAACCCTAACCCTAAGTGGGTTTTTCCCCTATAGGTTTGTCCCATGTATTTTACCAGAAAACATAGATAGGGCAGGGTCCACAACTCAACACCTTCCTAAAAAAAACGATGCACTATGAATCCATTGACGAGGTCTATTTTTCTTTCAGAGTTCACGGAAACCTAACCCTAAAGCTAAGTAGATTTTTCCTCCATGGGACTTTCCCATGTATTTTACCAGGAAACATAGATAGGGCGGGCTCTGAAACTCAACACCCTCCTAAACATAGCGAAGCGTGACGAATTCATTGGTGATGTCCATTTTTCTCTCCCAGTTCATTTGGATCTAACCCTAACCCTAAGTGGATTTTTCCTCTATGGGTTTGTTCAATATATTTTACAAGGAAACATAGATAGGGCAGGCTCTGAAAATCAAAACCTTCCTAAACATACCGAAGCGTTCCGAATCCATTGGCGATGTCAATTTTTTCTCTCCGAATGTTTTTGGATCTAACCCTAACCCTAAGTGGTTTTTTCCCCTATGGGTTTTTCATATATATTTCACCAAGAAAGATAGGGCAGGCTCCAAAACTCAACACATTCCTAAACATACCGATGTGATATGAATCCATTGGTGATGTCCAATTTTCGCTCCGAGTTCATAGGAACCTAACCCTAACCCTAAATGGGTTTTTCCCCTATGGGATTTTCATATATATTTTACCAGGAAAGATAGGGCAGGCTCCAAAACTCAACACATTCCTAAACACACCGATGTGATACGAATCCATTGATGATGTCCAATTTTCGCTCTGAGTTCATAGGAACCTAACCCTAACCCTAAGTGGATTTTTCCCCTATGGAGTTTTCCCATGTATTTTACCAGGAAACATAGATAGGGGAGGCTCTGAAACTCAACACCTTCCTAAACATAGCGAAGCGTGACGAATTCATTGGTGATGTCTATTTTTCTCTCTGAGTTCATGGGGACCTAACCCTAACCCTAACTGGGTTGTTCCCGTAAGGGATTTTCCCATTTATTTTACCCGGAAACATAGATAGGGCAGGCTCTGAAACTCAACACCTTCCTAAACATACCGAAGCATTCCCCAATCCATTGACGAGATCCATTTTTCTTTCAGAGTTCACGGAAACCTAACCCTAACCATAAGTGGATTTTTCCCCCATGGGACCTTCCCATGTATTTTACCAGGAAACATAGATAGGGCGGGCTCCAAAATTCAACACCTTCCTAAAGATGCCGAAGCGTTCCAAATCGATTAACGAGGTCCATTTTTCTCTCCGAGTTAATTTGGATCAAACCCTAACCCATAGTGGTTTTTCCCCATATGGGTTTCTCCCATGTATTTTACCAGGAAACATAGATAGGGCAGGCTCTGACACTCAAGACCTTCCTAAACATACCGAAGCGTTCCGAATACATTGACGAGGTCTATATTTCTTTCAGAGTTCACGGAAACCTAATGCTAAACCTAAGTGGATTTTTCCCCCATGAGACTTTCCCATGTATTTTACCAGGAAACCTAGATAGGGCAGGCTCTGAAACTCAACACCTTCCTAAACATAGCGAAGCATTACGAATCCATTGGCGATATCCATTTTTCTCTCCGAGTTCATTTGGATCTAACCCTAACCCTAAGTGGGTTTTTCCCTATGGGATTTTCATATATATTTTACCAGGAAAGATAGGGTAGGTTCCGAAACTCAACACATTCCTAAACATACCGATGTGATACGAATCCATTGATGATGTCCAATTTTCGCTCCGAGTTCATAGGAACCTAACCCTAACCCTAAGTGGATTTTTCCCCTATGGAGTTTTCCCATGTATTTTACCAGGAAAAATAGATAGGGCGGGCTCTGAAACTAAACACCTTCCTAAACATAGTGAAGCGTGACGAATTCATTGGTGATGTCCATTTTTCTCTCCCAGTTCATGGGGACCTAACCCTAACCCTAACTGGGTTTTTCCCCTAAGGGAGTTTCCCATTTATTTTACCAGGAAACATAGATAGGGCGGGCTCTGAAACTAAACACCTTCCTAAACATACTGAAGCGTTCCGAATCCATTGGTGATGTCCATTTTTTCTCTCCGAATTGATTTGGATCTAACCCTAAGTGGGTTTTTCCCCTATGGGATTTTCATATATATTTTGCCAGGAAACATAGGGCAGGCTCCAAAACTCAACACATTCCTAAACATACCGATGTGATACGAATCCATTGATGATGTCCAATTTTCGCTCCGAGTTCATAGGAACCTAACCCTAACCCTAAGTGGATTTTACCCCTAAGGAGTTTTCCCATGTATTTTACCAGGAAACATAGATAGGGCAGGCTCTGAAACTCAACACCTTGCTAAACATAGCAAAGCATTACGAATCCATTGGCGATATCCATTTTTCTCTCCGAGTTCATTTGGATCTAACCCTAACCCTAAGTGGGTTTTCCCCTATGGGTTTGTCCCATATATTTTACCAGGAAACATAGATAGGGCAGGCTCTGAAACTCAACACCTTCCTAAACATACCGAAGCGTTCCGAATCCATTGGCCATGTTCATTTTTTCTCTCCGAATGTTTTTGGATCTAACCCTAACCCTAAGTGGGTTTTTCCCAATGGGATTTTCATATATATTTTACCGGGAAAGATAGGGCAGGCTTCAAATCTCAACACATTCCTAAACATACCGATGTA
Organism: Crotalus tigris; assembly: GCF_016545835.1. Lineage (NCBI taxonomy): Eukaryota > Metazoa > Chordata > Lepidosauria > Squamata > Viperidae > Crotalus > Crotalus tigris. Next base: position 48,927 of record NW_024097014.1, read on the forward strand.
ATACGAATCCATTGATGATGTCCAATTTTCGCTCCGAGTTCATAGGAACCTAACCCTAACCCTAAGTGGATTTTTCCGCTATGGAGTTTTCCCATGTATTTTACCAGGAAACATAGATAGGGAAGGCTCTGAAACTAAACACCTTCCTAAAAATAGCGAAGTTTGACGAATTCATTGGTGATGTCCATTTTTCTCTCTCAGTTCATGGGGACCTAACCCTAACCCTAACTGGGTTTTTCCCCTAAGGGAGTTTCCCATTTATTTTACCCGGAAACATAGATAGGGCGGGCTCTGAAACTAAACACCTTCCTAAACATACCGAAGCGTTCCAAATCCATTGGCGATGTCCATTTTTTCTCTCCGAATTGATTTGGATCTAACCCTAACCCTAAGTGGGTTTTTCCCCTATGGGATTTTCATATATATTTTGCCAGGAAACATAGGGCAGGCTCCAAAACTCAACACATTCCTAAACATACTGATGTGATACGAATTGATTGATGATGTCCAATTTTCGCTCCGAGTTCATAGGAACCTAACCCTAACCCTAAGTGGATTTTTCCCCTATGGAGTTTTCCCATATATTTTACCAGGAAACATAGATAGGGCAGGCTCTGAAACTCAACACCTTCCTAAACATACGAAGCTTTACGAATCCATTGGCGATATCCATTTTTCTCTCCGAGTTCATTTGGATCTAACCCTAACCGTAAGTGGGTTTTTCCTCTATGGGTTTGTCCCATATATTTTACCAGGAAACATAGATAGGGCAGGCTCCAAAACTCAACACCTTCCTAAACATACCGAAGCGTTCCGAATCCATTGGCGATGTTCATTTTTTCTCTCCGAATGTTTTTGGATCTAACCCTAACCCTAAGTGGGTTTTTCCCAATGGGATTTTCATATATATTTTACCGGGAAAGATAGGGCAGGCTCCAAAACTCAACACATTCCTAAACATACCGATGTAATACGAATCCATTGATGATGTCCAATTTTCGCTCCGAGTTCATAGGAACCTAACCCTAACCCTAAGTGGATTTTTCCGCTATGGAGTTTTCCCATGTATTTTACCAGGAAACATAGATAGGGAAGGCTCTGAAACTAAACACCTTCCTAAAAATAGCGAAGTTTGACGAATTCATTGGTGATGTCCATTTTTCTCTCTCAGTTCATGGGGACCTAACCCTAACCCTAACTGGGTTTTTCCCCTAAGGGAGTTTCCCATTTATTTTACCCGGAAACATAGATAGGGCGGGCTCTGAAACTAAACACCTTCCTAAACATACCGAAGCGTTCCAAATCCATTGGCGATGTCCATTTTTTCTCTCCGAATTGATTTGGATCTAACCCTAACCCTAAGTGGGTTTTTCCCCTATGGGATTTTCATATATATTTTGCCAGGAAACATAGGGCAGGCTCCAAAACTCAACACATTCCTAAACATACTGATGTGATACGAATTGATTGATGATGTCCAATTTTCGCTCCGAGTTCATAGGAACCTAACCCTAACCCTAAGTGGATTTTTCCCCTATGGAGTTTTCCCATATATTTTACCAGGAAACATAGATAGGGCAGGCTCTGAAACTCAACACCTTCCTAAACATACGAAGCTTTACGAATCCATTGGCGATATCCATTTTTCTCTCCGAGTTCATTTGGATCTAACCCTAACCGTAAGTGGGTTTTTCCTCTATGGGTTTGTCCCATATATTTTACCAGGAAGCCTAGATAGGGCAGGCTCCAAAACTCAACACCTTCCTAAACATACCGAAGCGTTCCGAATCCATTGGCGATGTTCATTTTTTCTCTCCGAATGTTTTTGGATCTAACCCTAACCCTAAGTGGGTTTTTCCCAATGGGATTTTCATATATATTTTACCGGGAAAGATAGGGCAGGCTCCAAAACTCAACACATTCCTAAACATACCGATGTGATACGAATCCATTGATGATGTCCAATTTTCGCTCCGAGTTCATAGGAACCTAACCCTAACCCTAAGTGGATTTTTCCCCTATGGAGTTTTCCAATGTATTTTACCAGGAAACATAGATAGGGCAGGCTCTGACACTCAACACCTTCCTAAACATAGCGAAGCGTGACGAATTCATTGGTGATTTCCATTTTTCTCTCCGAGTTCATGGGGACCTAACCCTAACCCTAACTGGGTTTTTCCCCCATACGGGTTTGTCCCATGTATTTTACCAGGAAACATAGATAGGGCAGGCTCTCACACTCAAGACCTTCCTAAACATACCGAAGCGTTCCGAATACATTGACGAGGTCTACATTTCTTTCAGAGTTCATGGTAATCTAACGCTAAACCTAAGTGGATTTTTCCCCCATGAGACATTCCCATGTATTTTACCAGGAAACCTAGATAGGGCAGGCTCTGAAACTCAACACCTTTCTAAACATACCGAACCGTTCTGAATCCATTGGCGATGTTCATTTTTTCTCTCCGAATATTTTTCGATCTAACCCTAACCCTAAGTGGGTTTTTCCCCTATGGGATTTTCATATATATTTTACCAGGAAAGATAGGGCAGGCTCCAAAACTCAACTCATTCCTAAACATACCGATGTGATACGAATCCATTGATGATGTCCAATTTTCGTTCCGAGTTCATAGGAACCTAATCCTAACCCTAAGTGGATTTTTCCCCTATGGAGTTTTCCCATGTATTTTACCAGGAAACATAGATAGGGCAGGGTCCGAAACTCAACACCTTCCTAAAAAAAAACGATGCACTATGAATCCATTAACGATGTTCAATTTTCTCTCAGAGTTCATAGGAACCTTACCATAACCGTAACTTGGTTTTTCCCCTATTGGATTTTTCCCATGAATTTTACCAGGAAACAAAAATAGGGCAGGCTCCAAAATTAAACATCCTCCTAAAAATAGCAATCGATTGGAGATGTCCATTTCTCTCTGCGAGTTCATGGGGACCTAACCCTAACCCTAAGTAGGTATTTCCCCTATGAGATTTTCCCATGTATTTTATGAGGAAACATAGATGGGGTAGGCAACGAAACTCAACAACTTCCTAAACATACCGAAGCTTTGCGAATCCATTGACGAGGTCAATTTTTCTCTCTGAGTAAACATCACTTTCTAAACATACGGATGTGCTACGAATTCATTGGCAATGTCCATTTTTCTCTCAGAATTCATCTGGATTTAACCCTAAACCTAAGTTGGTTTTTCCCCTATGGGTTTGTTCCATGTAATTTTACCAGGAAACATAGATAGCGCAGGCTCCCAAACTTAACACCTTCCTATACATATCGAAATGTTATGAATCCAATGGTGATGTCCATTTTACTCTCCGTTTTCATTTGGATATAACCCTAACCCTAAGTGGGTTTTTCCCGTATGGGATTTTCCCATGTATTTTACGAGGAAACATAGATGGGGTAGGCTCCGAAACTAAACAACTTCCTAAATATACCGATATGCTACAAATCCATTGGCGATGTCCATTTTTCTCTCCGAGTTCATTTTGGTCAAACGCTAATCCTTAGTGCTTTTTCCCCATATGTGTTTGTCCCATGTATTTTACCAGGAAATATAGATAGGGCAGGATCTGAAACTCAACACCTTCCTAAACAAAGCGAAGCATTACGAATCCATTGGCGATATCCATTTTTCTCTCTGAGTTCATTTGGATCTAACCCTAACCCTAAGTGGGTTTTTCCCGATGGGATTTTCATGTATATTTTACCTGGAAAGATAGGGTAGGTTCCGAAATTCAACACATTCCTAAACATACCGATGTGATACGAATCCATTGATGATGTCCAATTTTCGCTCCGAGTTCATAGGAACCTAACCCTAACCCTAAGTGTATTTTTCCCCTATGGAGTTTTCCCATGTATTTTACCAAGAATCATAGATAGGGCAGGGTCCAAAATTCAACACCTTCCGAAAAATACCGATGCGCTACGAATCTATTGGCGATGTCCATTTTTCTCTAAAAGTTCATCTGGATCTAACCCTAACCCTAAGTGGGTTTTTCCTCTATGGGTTTGTCCCATATATTTTACCAGGAAACATAGATAGGGCAGGCTCTGAAACTCAACACCTTCCTAAACATAGCAAAGCGTTCCGAATCCATTGGCGATGTCCATTTTTTCTCTCCGAATTGATTTGGATCTAACCCTAACCCTAAGTGGGTTTTTCCCCTATGGGATTTTCATATATATTTTGCCAGGAAACATAGGGCAGGCTCCAAAACTCAACACATTCCTAAACATACCGATGTGATACGAATCCATTGATGATGTCCAATTTTTGCTCCGGGTTCATAGGAACCTAACCCTAACCCTAAGTGGGTTTTTCCTCTATGGGTTTGTCCCATATATTTTACCAGGAAACATAGATAGGTCAGGCTCAGAAACTCAACACATTCCTAAACATACCGATGTGATACAAATCCATTGATGATGTCCAACTTTCGCTCCGAGTTCACGGGGACCTAACCCTAACCCTGAGTGGATTTTTCCCCTATGGAGTTTTCCCATGTATTTTACCAAGAAACATAGATAGGGCAGGCTCTGAAACTCAACATGTTCCTAAACATACCGATGTGCTACGAATCCATTGGCGATATCCATTTTTCTCTCCGAGTTCATTTGGATCTAACCCTAACCCTAAGTGGGTTTTCCCCTATGGGATTTTCATATATATTTTACCAGGAAAGATAGGGCAGGCTCGAAAACTCAAAACATTCCTAAACATACCGATGTGATACGAATCCATTGATGATGTCCAATTTTCGCTCCGAGTTCATAGGAACCTAACCCTTACCCTAAGTGGATTTTTCCCCTATGGAGTTTTCCCATGTATTTTACCAGGAAACATAGATAGGGAAGGCTCTGAAACTTAACACCTTCCTAAACATAGCGAAGCGTGACGAATTCATTGGTGATGTCCATTTTTCTATCCGAGTTCATTGGGACCTAACCCTAACCCTAACTGGGTTTTTCCCCTATAGGTTTCTCCCATGTATTTTACCAGAAAACATAGATAGGGCAGGGTCCAAAACTCAACACCTTCCTAAAAAAAACGATGCGCTACGAATCCAATGACGATGTCCAATTTCCTCTCAGAGTTCATGGGAACCTAACCATAACCGTAACTTGGTTTTTCCCCTATTGGGTTTTTCCCATGAATTTTACCAGGAAACAAAAATAGGGCGGGCTTCAAAACTCAAAATCGTCCTAAACATAACGAAGTGTTACAAATCTATTGACGGTGTTCATTTTTCTCTTCGAGTTGATGGGGACCTGACCGGAAACAAAAGTTGGTTATTCCCCTATGAGATTTTCCCAAGTATTTTATCTGGAAACATAGATAGGGCAGGCTCCAAAACTAAACATCCTCCTAAAAATAGCAATGAACTCGGAGAGAAAAATTGACATCGCCAATTGTTCGTAGTGCATCGGAATGGTTAGGAAGGTGTTGAGTTTCGGACACCGCCCTATCTATGTTTCCTGGTAAAACATATGGGACAAACCCATAGAGGAAAAACCCACTTACGGTTAGGGTTAGATCCAAATGAACTCGGAGAGAAAAATGGATATCGCCAATGGATTCGTAATGCTTCGCTATGTTTAGGAAGGTGTTGAGTTTCAGAGCCTGCCCTATCTATGTTTCGTGGTAAAATACATAGGAAAACTCAATAGGGGAAAAATCCACATAGGGTTAGGGTTAGCTTCCTATGAACTTGGAGCGAAGATTGGACATCATCAATGGATTCGTATCACATCGCTATGTTTAGGAATGTGTTGAGTTTTGGAACCTGCCTTATCTTTCCTGGTAAAATATATATGAAAATCCCATAGGGGAAAAACCCACTTAGGGTTAGGGTTACATCCAAAAACATTCGGAGAAAAAAAATGAACATCGCCAATGGATTCGGAATGCTTCGGTATGTTTAGGAAGGTCTTGAGTTTCAGAGCCTGCCCTATCTATGTTTCCTGGTAAAATATATGGGACAAACCCATAGAGGGAAAACCCACTTAGGGTTAGGGTTAGATCCAAATGAACTCGGAGAGAAAAATGGATATCGCCAATGGATTCGTAATGGTTCGCTATGTTTAGGAAGGTGTTGAGTTTCAGAGCCTGCCCTATCTATGTTTCCTGGTAAAACTCCATAGGGGAAAAATCCACATAGGGTTAGGGTTACGTTCCTATGAACTCGGAGCGAAAATTGGACATCATCAATGGATTCGTATCACATCGCTATGTTTAGGAATGTGTTGAGTTTTGGAGCCTGCCTTATCTTTCCTGGTAAAATATATATGAAAATCCCATAGGGGAAAAACCCACTTAGGGTTAGGGTTAGATCGAAATCAATTCAGAGAGAAAAAATGGACATCGCCAATGGATTCGGAAAGCTTTGGTATGTTTAGGAAGGTGTTGAGTTTCAGAGCCTGCCCTATCTATGTTTCCTGGTAAAATATATGGGACAAACCCATAGAGGAAAAACCCACTTAGGGTTAGGGTTAGATCCAAATGAACTCGGAGAGAAAAATGGATATCGCCAATGGATTCGTAATGCTTCGCTATGTTTAGGAAGGTGTTGAGTTTCAGAGCCTGCCCTATCTATGTTTCCTGGTAAAATACATGGGAAAACTCCATAGGGGAAAAATCCACTTAGGGTTAGGGTTAGGTTCCTATGAACTCGGAGTGAAAATTGGATATCATCAATGGATTCGTATCACATCGGTATGTTTAGGAATGTGTTGAGTTTCAGAGCCTGCCCTATCTATGTTTCGTGGTAAAATACATGGGAAAACTCAATAGGGGAAAAATCCACATAGGGTTAGGGTTAGCTTCCTATGAACTTGGAGCGAAGATTGGACATCATCAATGGATTCGTATCACATCGCTATGTTTAGGAATGTGTTGAGTTTTGGAACCTGCCTTATCTCTCCTGGTGAAATATATATGAAAATCCCATAGGGGAAAAACCCACTTAGGGTTAGGGTTACATCCAAAAACATTCGGAGAAAAAAAATGAACATCGCCAATGGATTCGGAATGCTTCGGTATGTTTAGGAAGGTGTTGAGTTTCAGAGCCTGCCCTATCTATGTTTCCTGGTAAAATATATGGGACAAACCCATAGAGGGAAAACCCACTTAGGGTTAGGGTTAGATCCAAATGAACTCGGAGAGAAAAATGGATATCGCCAATGGATTCGTAATGGTTCGCTATGTTTAGGAAGGTGTTGAGTTTCAGAGCCTGCCCTATCTATGTTTCCTGGTAAAACTCCATAGGGGAAAAATCCACATAGGGTTAGGGTTACGTTCCTATGAACTCGGAGCGAAAATTGGACATCATCAATGGATTCGTATCACATCGCTATGTTTAGGAATGTGTTGAGTTTTGGAGCCTGCCTTATCTTTCCTGGTAAAATATATATGAAAATCCCATAGGGGAAAAACCCACTTAGGGTTAGGGTTAGATCGAAATCAATTCAGAGAGAAAAAATGGACATCGCCAATGGATTCGGAAAGCTTTGGTATGTTTAGGAAGGTGTTGAGTTTCAGAGCCTGCCCTATCTATGTTTCCTGGTAAAATATATGGGACAAACCCATAGAGGAAAAACCCACTTAGGGTTAGGGTTAGATCCAAATGAACTCGGAGAGAAAAATGGATATCGCCAATGGATTCGTAATGCTTCGCTATGTTTAGGAAGGTGTTGAGTTTCAGAGCCTGCCCTATCTATGTTTCCTGGTAAAATACATGGGAAAACTCCATAGGGGAAAAATCCACTTAGGGTTAGGGTTAGGTTCCTATGAACTCGGAGTGAAAATTGGATATCATCAATGGATTCGTATCACATCGGTATGTTTAGGAATGTGTTGAGTTTTGGAGCCTGCCCTATCTTTCCTGGTAAAATATATATGAAAATCCCATACGGGAAAAACCCACTTAGGGTTAGGTTTAGATCGAAATCAATTCGGAGAGAAAAAATGGACATCTGCAATGGATTTGGAACGCTTCGGTATGTTTAGGAAGGTGTTGAGTTTCAGAGCCTGCCCTATCTATGTTTCCTGGTAAAATACATTGGAAAACTCCTTAGGGGAAATATCCACTCAGGGTTAAGGTTAGGTCCCCGTGAACTCGGAGCGAAAATTGGACATCATCAATGGATTCGTATCACATCGGTATGTTTAAGAATGTGTTGAGTTTTGGAGCCTGCCCTATCTTTCCTGGTAAAATATATATGAAAATCCCATAGGGGTAAAACCCACTTAGGGTTAGGGTTAGATCGAAATCAATTCGGAGAGAAAAAATGGACATCGCCAATGGATTCGGAACGCTTCAGTATGTTTAGGAAGGTTTTGCGCTTCAGAGCCTGCCCTATCTATGTTTCCTGGTAAAATAAATGGGAAAATCCTTTAGGGGAAAAACCCAGTTAGGGTTAGGGTTAGGTCCCCATGAACTCGAAGAGAAAAATGGCAATCACCAATGAATTTGTCACGCTTCGCTAAATTTAGGAAGGTGTTTAGTTTCAGAGCCTGCCCTATCTTTCCTGGCAAAATACATGGGACAAACCCACAGGGGAAAAACCCACTTAGGGTTAGGGTTAGATCGAGATCAACTCAGAGAGAAAAATGGACATCGCCAATGAATTCATAGCACATCGGTATGTTTAGGAAGGTGATGAGTTTTGGAGCCTGCCCCATCTATATTTCCCGGTAAAATACATGGATAAATCCCATAGGGGAAAAACCCACATAAGGTTAGGGTTAGGTACCCATGAACTCGGAGAGAAAAATAGTCATCGCCAATCGATTCGTAACACTTCGCTATGTTTAGGAAGGTTTTGAGTTTCCGAGCCTGCCCTATCAATTTTTCCTCGTAAAATACATGGGACAAACCCATAGGGGAAAAACCCACTTAGGGTTAGGGTTACATCCCCGTGGACTCGGAGACAAAAATAGTCCTCGCCAATCGATTCGTAACACTTCGCTATGTTTAGGAGGTGTTGAGTTTCGGAGACTGCCCTATCTTTTTCCCGGTAAAATACATCAATAGATTTGTAACGCTTCATTATCTTTAGGAAGATTTTGTGTTTCGAAGCCCCCCTCTTTTTGTTTCCTGGTAAAATACATCGGAAAATCTCATAGGGGAAAAACCCACTTAGGTTTAGTGTTAGGTCCCCATGAAGCCGTACAGAAAAATAGACATCGCCAATGGACTGGTAACGTTTCGGTATGTTTAGGTAGGTATTGAATTTTGGAGCCTGCCCTTTCTATGTTTCCTTGTAAAATAATGGGAAAAAACCCATAGGGAAAAAACCAAGTTAGGGTTAGGGTTAGGTCCCCATGAACTCTGATAGAAAATTAGACATCGTCAATGGATTCGTAGCGCATCAGTATTTTAAGGAAGGTGTTGAGTTTCGGAGCCTGCCCTATTTATGTTTCCTGGTAAAATACATGCGACAAACCCATAGGGGAAAAACCCACTTATGGTTAGGGTTAGATCCAGATGAACTCGGAGAGAAAAATGGACATCGCCAATGAATTCGTAGCACATCGGTATGTTTAGGAAGGTGTTGATTTTCGAAGCCTGCCCCATCTATGTTTCGCGGTAAAATACCTGGATAAATCCCATAGGGGAAAAACCCACTTAAGGTTAGGACTAGGTCCCCATGAACTCAGAGAGAAAATTGGACCTCGTTAGTCGATTTGGAACGCTTCGGTATGTTTAAGAAGGTGTTGAGTTTCGAAGCTCGCCCTATCTATGTTTCCTGGTAAAATACATGGGAAGATCCCTTACGGGAAAAATCCACTTAGGGTTAAGGTTCGGTCGCCGTGAACTCTGAAAGAAAAATGGACCTCGTCAATGGATTTGGAACGCTTCGGTATGTTTAGGAAGGTGTTGAGTTTCGGACCCTGCCCTATCTATGTTTCCTGGTAAAATACATGGGACAAAACCATAGGGGGAAAACCCAGTTAGGGTTAGGGTTAGATCCAAATGAACTCGGAGAATAAAATGGACAACGCCAATGGATTTGTAGCACATTGGTATGTTTAGGAAAGTGTTGAATTTCGGAGCCTACACCATCTATTTTTCCTCGTAAAATATATGGGAAAATCCCATAGGGGAAAAACCGACTTAGGGTTAGGGTTAGGTCCCCATGAACCTGGAGAGAAAAATAGACATCGCCAATGAACTGGTAACGCTTCGGTATGTTTAGGTAGGTATTGAATTTTGGAGCCTGCCCTTTCTATGTCTCCTTGTAAAATACATGGGAAAAAACCCATAGGGAAAAAACCAAGTTAGGGTTAGGGTTAGGTCCCCATGAACTCTGAGAGAAAATTAGACATCGTCAATGGATTCGTAGCGCATCGGTATTTTTAGGAGGGTGTTGTGTTTTGGAGCCTGCCCTATTTATGTTTCCTGGTAAAATACATGGGACAAACCCATAGGGGAAAAACCCACTTATGGTTAGTGTTAGATCCATATGAACTCGGAGAGAAAAATGGACATCGCCAATGAATTTGTAGCACATCGGTATGTCTAGGTATGTGTTGAGTTTCGGAGAATACCCCATCTATGTTTCCTCGTAAAATATATGGGAAAATCCCATAGGGGAAAAACCCATTTAGGGTTACGGTTAGGTCCCCATGACCTCTGAGAGAAAAGTGGTCATTGCCAATCGATTCGTAACACTTCACTATGTTTAGGAAGGTGTTGAGTTTTGGAGTCCGCCCTATCTATGTTTCCTGGTAAAATACATGGGAAAGTCACTTTCCATGAACTCTGAAAGAAAAATAGACCTTGTCAATGTATTCGGAACACTTTGGTATGTTTAGGAAGGTCTTGAGTTTCAGAGCCTGCCCTATCTATGTTTCCTGGTAAAATTCATGGGAAAAATCCAATAGGGGAAAAACCAAGTTAGGGTTATGGTTATGTTCCTATGAACTCTGAGAGAAAATTGGACATCGTCAATGGATTCGTAGCGCATCTTTTTTTTTAGGAAGTTGTTGAGTTTTGGACCCTGCCCTATCTATGTTTTCTGGTAAAATACATGGGACAAACCTATAGGGGAAAAACACACTTAGGGTTAGGGTTAGATCCAGATGAACTCAGAGAGAAAAATGGACATCGCCTATACATTCCTAGTGCATCGGTATTTTTAGGAAGGTGTTGACTTTTGGACCCTGCCCTATCTATGTTTCCTGGTAAAATAAATGGGGAAATCCCATAGGGGAAAAACCCAGTTAGGGTTAGGGTTAGATCCCCATGAACTCGGAGAGAAAAATGGTCATCACCAATGAATTCGTCACGCTTCGCTATGTTTAGGAAGGTGTTTAATTTCAGAGCCTGCCCTATCTATGTTTCCTGGTTAAATACATGGGAAAACTCCATAGGGGAAAAATACACTTAGGGTTAGGGTTAGGTTCCTGTGAACTTGGAGCGAAAATTGGACATCATCAATGGATTCGTATCACATCGGTATGTTTAGGAATGGGTTGAGTTTTGGAGCCTGCCCTATCTTTCCTCGTAAAATATATATGAAAATCCAATAGGGGAAAAACCCACTTAGGGTTAGGGTTAGATCCAAATCAATTAGGAGAGAAAAAGTGGACATCGCCAATGGATTCGGAACGCTTCGGTATGTTTAGGAAGGTGTTGAGTTTCAGAGGCTTCCCTATCTATGTTTCCTGGTAAAATTTATGGGAGAAACCCATAGAGGAAAAACCCACTTTGGGTAAGGGTTACATCCAAATGAACTCGGAGAGAAAAATGGATATCGCCAATGGATTCGTAGCACATCAGTATGTTCACGAAGGTGTTGTGTTTCAGAGCCTGCCCTATCTATGTTTGCTGGTAAAATACATGGGAAAACTCCACAGGGGAAAAATCCACTCAGGGTTAGGGTTAGGTCCCCGTGAACTCGGAGCAAAATTTGGACATCATCAATGGATTCGTATCACATCGGTATGTTTAGGAATGTGCTGAGTTTTGGAGCCTGCCCTATCTTTCCTGGTAAAATATATATGAAAATCCCATTGGGAAAAACCCACTTAGGGTTAGGGTTAGATCCAAAAACATTCGGAGAGAAAAAATGAACATCGCCAATGGATTCGGAACGCTTCGGTATGTTTAGGAAGGTGTTGAGTTTCAGAGCCTGCCCTATCTATGTTTCCTGGTAAAATATATGGGACAAACCCATAGGGGAAAACCCACTTAGGGTTAGGGTTAGATCCAAATGAACTCGGAGAGAAAAATGGATTTCCGTGAACTCTGAAAAAAAAATAGACCTAGTCAATGTATTCAGAACGATTCAGTATCTTTAGGAATGTGTTGAGTTTCAGAGCCTGCCCTATCTATGTTTCCCATGTATTTTACCAGGAAACATAGATAGGGGAGGCTTTGAAACTCAAGACCTTCCTAAACATACCGAAGTGTTCTGAAATATTGACCAGGTCTATTTTTCTTTCAGAGTTCACGGAAACCTAACCCTAAACCTAAGTGGATTTTTCCCCCATGGGACTTTCCCATGTATTTTACCAGGAAACATAGATAGGGCGGGTTCCGAAACTCAACAGCTTCCTAAACATACCGAAGCATTCCAAATCGATTAACGAGGTCCATTTTTCTCTTTGAGTTCATGGGAACCTAGCCTTAACCTTAAGTGGGTTTTTCCCCTATGGGATTTATCCATGTATTTTACCGGGAAAAATAGATGGGGCAGGCTCTGAAACGCATCACCTTCCTAAACATACTGATGTGCTACGACTTCATTGGTGATGTCCATGTTTCTCTCCGAGTTCATCTGGATCTAACCCTAACCCTAAGTGGGTTTTCCCCCTTCCGGTTTGTTCCATGTATTTTACCAGGAAAGATAGATAAGGCTGTCTCTGAAATTCAACACGTTCCTCAAGATACAGAAGCGTTCCGCATCCATTGACGAGATCAATTTTTAACTCCAAGTTCATGGGCACCTAACCCTAACCCTAAGTGGACTTCTCCCCTAAGGGATTTTCCCATGTATTTTACCAGGAAACATAGATAGGGCAGGCTCTGAAACTCAACACCTTCCTAAACATACCGATGTGATACGAATCCATTGATGATGTCCAATTTTCGCTCCGAGTTCATGGAACCTAACCCTAACCCTAAGTGGATTTTTCCCCGATGGGATTTATCCATGTATTTTACCAGGAAACATAGATAGGGCAGGTTCTGAAACTCAACACCTTCCTAAAAATACCGATGCGCTACGAATCTATTGGCTATGTCCATTTTTCTCTCTGAGTTAATCTGGATCTAACCCTAAGTGGGTTTTTCCTCTATGGGTTTCTCCCATATATTTTACCAGGAAACATAGATAGGGCAGCCTCTGAAACTCAACAACTTCCTAAACATACCGACGCGTTCCGATTCCATTGGCGATGTCCATTTTTTCTCTCCGAATTGATTTGGATCTAACACTAACCCTAAGTGGGTTTTTCCCCTATGGGATTTTCATATATATTTTACCTGGAAAGATAGGGCAGGCTCTGAAACTCAACACCTTCCTAAACATAGCGAAGCATTACGAATTCATTGGCGATATCCATTTTTCTCTCCGAGTTCATTTGGATCTAACCCTAACCCTAAGTGGGTTTTTCCCCCATGGGACTTTCCCATGTATTTTACGAGGAAACATAGATAGGGCGGGTTCCGAAACTCAACAGCTTCCTAAACATACCGAAGCATTCCAAATCGATTAACGAGGTCCATTTTTCTCTTTGAGTTCATGGGAACCTAGCCTTAACCTTAAGTGGGTTTTTCCCCTATGGGATTTATCCATGTATTTTACCGGGAAAAATAGATGGGGCAGGCTCTGAAACGCATCACCTTCCTAAACATACTGATGTGCTACGATGTGCTACGAATTCATTGGTGATGTCCATGTTTCTCTCCAAGTTCATCTGGATCTAACCCTAACCCTAAGTGTGTTTTCCCCCTTCCGGTTTGTTCCATGTATTTTACCAGGAAAGATAGATAAGGCTGTCTCTGAAATACAACACGTTCCTCAACATACTGAAGCGTTCTGCGTCCATTGACAAGGTCAATTTTTAACTCCAAGTTCATGGGCACCTAACCCTAACTCTAAGTGGACTTCTCCCCTAAGGGATTTTCCCATGTATTTTACCAGGATACATAGATAGGGCAGGCTCTGAAACTAAACACCTTCCTAAACATAGCGAAGCGTGACGAATTCATTGGTGATGTCCATTTTTTTCACCGAGTTCATGGGGACCTAACCCTAACCCTAACTGGGTTTTTCTCCTAAGGGATTTTCCCATTTATTTTACCAGGAAACATAAATAGGGCAGGGTCCAAAACTCAACACCTTCCTAAAAATACTGATGCGCTACAAATCTATTGGCGATGTGAATTTTTCTCTCTGAGTTCATCTGGATCTAACCCTAAGTGGGTTTTTCCTCTAGGGGTTTCTCCCATATATTTTACCAGGAAACATAGATAGGGCAGGCTCTGAAACTCAACACCTTCCTAAACATACCGAAGCGTTCCGAATCCATTAGTAATGTCCATTTTTTCTCTCCGAATTGATTTGGATCTAACCCTAACCCTAAGTGGGTTTTCCCCTATGGAATGTATATATATATATTACCTGGAAAGATAGGGCAGGCTCCAAAACTCAACACATTCCTAAACATACCGATGTGATACGAATCCATTGATGATATCCAATTTTCGCTCCGAGTTCATAGGAACCTAACCCTAAGTGGATTTTTCCCCTATGGAGTTTTCCCATGTATTTTACCAGGAAACATAGATAGGGCAGGCTCTGAAACTCAACACCTTCCTAAACATACCGAAGCCTTCTGAATCCATTGGCGATGTTCATTTTTTCTCTCCGAATGTTTTTGGATCTAACCCTAACCCTAAGTGGGTTTTTCCCCTATGGGATTTTCATATATATTTTACCAGGAAAGATAGGGCAGGCTCTGAAACTCAACACGTTCCTAAACATACCAATGTGCTACGAATCCATTGGCGATGTCCATTTTTCTCTCTGAGTTCATTTGGATCTAACCCTAACCGTAAGTGGTTTTTCCCTCTATGGGTTTGTCCCATATATTTTACCAGGAAACATAGATAGGGAAGGCTCTGAAACTAAACACCTTCGTAAACATAGCGATGCGTGACGAATTCATTGGTGATGTCCATTTTTCTCTCCGAGTTCATAGGAACCTAACCCTAACCCTAAGTGGATTATTCCCCTATGGAGTTTTCCAATGTATTTTATCAGGAAACATAGATAGGGCAGGCTCTGAAAGTAAACACTTTCCTAAACATAGCGAAGTGTGACGAATTCATTGGTGATGTCCATTTTTCTCTCCGAGTTCATTTGGACCTAACCCTAACCCTAACTGGGTTTTTCCCCTAAGGGATTTTCCCATTTATTTTACCAGGAAACATAGATAGGGCAGGCTCCAAAACTCAACACATTCCTAAACATACCGATGCTATACGAATCCATTGATGATGTCCAATTTTCGCTCCGAGTTCACGGGGACCTAACCCTAACCCTGAGTGGATTTTTCCCCTATGGAGTTTTCCCATGTATTTTATCAGGAAACATAGATAGGGCAGGCTCTGAAACTAAACACTTTCCTAAACATACTGATGTGATATGAATCCATTGGCGATGTCCATTTATTATCTCCGAATTGATTTGGATCTAACCATAACCCTAAGTGGGTTTTTCCCCAATGGGATTTTCATATATATTTTGCCAGGAAAGATAGGGCAGATGATCTCTCTGAGTTCATCTGGATCTAACCCTAACCCTAACTGGGTTTTTCCCCTAAGGGATTTTCCCATTTATTTTACCAGGAAACATAGATAGGGCAGGGTCCAAAATCAAAACCTTCCTAAAAATACCGATGCGCTACGAATCTATTGGCGATGTCCATTTTTCTCTCCGAATTCATCTGGATCTAACCCTAACCCTAAGTGGGTTTTTCCCCTATAGGTTTGTCCCATGTATTTTACCAGAAAACATAGATAGGGCAGGGTCCACAACTCAACACCTTCCTAAAAAAAACGATGCACTATGAATCCATTGACGAGGTCTATTTTTCTTTCAGAGTTCACGGAAACCTAACCCTAAAGCTAAGTAGATTTTTCCTCCATGGGACTTTCCCATGTATTTTACCAGGAAACATAGATAGGGCGGGCTCTGAAACTCAACACCCTCCTAAACATAGCGAAGCGTGACGAATTCATTGGTGATGTCCATTTTTCTCTCCCAGTTCATTTGGATCTAACCCTAACCCTAAGTGGATTTTTCCTCTATGGGTTTGTTCAATATATTTTACCAGGAAACATAGATAGGGCAGGCTCTGAAAATCAAAACCTTCCTAAACATACCGAAGCGTTCCGAATCCATTGGCGATGTCAATTTTTTCTCTCCGAATGTTTTTGGATCTAACCCTAACCCTAAGTGGTTTTTTCCCCTATAGGTTTTTCATATATATTTCACCAAGAAAGATAGGGCAGGCTCCAAAACTCAACACATTCCTAAACATACCGATGTGATATGAATCCATTGGTGATGTCCAATTTTCGCTCCGAGTTCATAGGAACCTAACCCTAACCCTAAATGGGTTTTTCCCCTATGGGATTTTCATATATATTTTACCAGGAAAGATAGGGCAGGCTCCAAAACTCAACACATTCCTAAACACACCGATGTGATACGAATCCATTGATGATGTCCAATTTTCGCTCCGAGTTCATAGGAACCTAACCCTAACCCTAAGTGGATTTTTCCCCTATGGAGTTTTCCCATGTATTTTACCAGGAAACATAGATAGGGGAGGCTCTGAAACTCAACACCTTCCTAAACATAGCGAAGCGTGACGAATTCATTGGTGATGTCTATTTTTCTCTCTGAGTTCATGGGGACCTAATCCTAAACCTAAGTGGATTTTTCCCCCATGAGACTTTCCCATGTATTTTACCAGGAAAGCTAGATAGGGCAGGCTCTGAAACTCAACACTTTCCTAATGATGCCGAAGCGTTCCAAATCGATTAACGAGGTCCATTTTTCTCTCCGAGTTAATTTGGATCAAACCCTAACCCATAGTGGTTTTTCCCCATATGGGTTTCTCCCATGTATTTTACCAGGAAACATAGATAGGGCAGGCTCTGACACTCAAGACCTTCCTAAACATACCGAAGCGTTCCGAATACATTGACGAGGTCTATATTTCTTTCAGAGTTCACGGAAACCTAATGCTAAACCTAAGTGGATTTTTCCCCCATGAGACTTTCCCATGTATTTTACCAGGAAAGCTAGATAGGGCAGGCTCTGAAACTCAACACCTTCCTAAACATAGCGAAGCATTACGAATCCATTGGCGATATCCATTTTTCTCTCCGAGTTCATTTGGATCTAACCCTAACCCTAAGTGGATTTTTCCCTATGGGATTTTCATATATATTTTACCAGGAAAGATAGGGTAGGTTCCGAAACTCAACACATTCCTAAACATACCGATGTGATACGAATCCATTGATGATGTCCAATTTTCGCTCCGAGTTCATAGGAACCTAACCCTAACCCTAAGTGGATTTTTCCGCTATGGAGTTTTCCCATGTATTTTACCAGGAAACATAGATAGGGAAGGCTCTGAAACTAAACACCTTCCTAAAAATAGCGAAGTTTGACGAATTCATTGGTGATGTCCATTTTTCTCTCTCAGTTCATGGGGACCTAACCCTAACCCTAACTGGGTTTTTCCCCTAAGGGAGTTTCCCATTTATTTTACCCGGAAACATAGATAGGGCGGGCTCTGAAACTAAACACCTTCCTAAACATACCGAAGCGTTCCGAATCCATTGGCGATGTCCATTTTTTCTCTCCGAATTGATTTGGATCTAACCCTAACCCTAAGTGGGTTTTTCCCCTATGGGATTTTCATATATATTTTGCCAGGAAACATAGGGCAGGCTCCAAAACTCAACACATTCCTAAACATACTGATGTGATACGAATTGATTGATGATGTCCAATTTTCGCTCCGAGTTCATAGGAACCTAACCCTAACCCTAAGTGGATTTTTCCCCTATGGAGTTTTCCCATATATTTTACCAGTAAACATAGATAGGGCAGGCTCTGAAACTCAACACCTTCCTAAACATAGCGAAGCTTTACGAATCCATTGGCGATATCCATTTTTCTCTCCGAGTTCATTTGGATCTAACCCTAACCGTAAGTGGGTTTTTCCTCTATGGGTTTGTCCCATATATTTTACCAGGAAGCATAGATAGGGCAGGCTCCAAAACTCAACACATTCCTAAACATACCGATGTGATACGAATCCATTGATGATGTCCAATTTTCGCTCCGAGTTCATAGGAACCTAACCCTAACCCTAAGTGGATTTTACCCCTATGGAGTTTTCCCATGTATTTTACCAGGAAACATAGATAGGGCAGGCTCTGAAACTCAACACCTTCCTAAACATAGCAAAGCATTACGAATCCATTGGCGATATCCATTTTTCTCTCCGAGTTCATTTGGATCTAACCCTAACCCTAAGTGGGTTTTCCCCTATGGGTTTGTCCCATATATTTTACCAGGAAACATAGATAGGGCAGGCTCCAAAACTCAACACCTTCCTAAACATACCGAAGCGTTCCGAATCCATAGGCGATGTTCATTTTTTCTCTCCAAATGTTTTTGGATCTAACCCTAACCCTAAGTGGGTTTTTCCCAATGGGATTTTCATATATATTTTATCGGGAAAGATAGGGCAGGCTCCAAAACTCAACACATTCCTAAACATACCGATGTGATACGAATCCATTGATGATGTCCAATTTTCGCTCCGAGTTCATAGGAACCTAACCCTAACCCTAAGTGGATTTTTCCCCTATGGAGTTTTCCAATGTATTTTACCAGGAAACATAGATAGGGCAGGCTCTGACACTCAACACCTTCCTAAACATAGCGAAGCGTGACGAATTCATTGGTGATGTCCATTTTTCTCTCCGAGTTCATGGGGACCTAACCCTAACCCTAACTGGGTTTTTCCCCCATACGGGTTTGTCCCATGTATTTTACCAGGAAACATAGATAGGGCAGGCTCTCACACTCAAGACCTTCCTAAACATACCGAAGCGTTCCGAATACATTGACGAGGTCTACATTTCTTTCAGAGTTCACGGTAATCTAACGCTAAACCTAAGTGGATTTTTCCCCCATGAGACTTTCCCATGTATTTTACCAGGAAACCTAGATAGGGCAGGCTCTGAAACTCAACACCTTTCTAAACATACCGAACCGTTCTGAATCCATTGGCGATGTTCATTTTTTCTCTCCGAATATTTTTCGATCTAACCCTAACCCTAAGTGGGTTTTTCCCCTATGGGATTTTCATATATATTTTACCAGGAAAGATAGGGCAGGCTCCAAAACTCAACTCATTCCTAAACATACCGATGTGATACGAATCCATTGATGATGTCCAATTTTCGTTCCGAGTTCATAGGAACCTAATCCTAACCCTAAGTGGATTTTTCCCCTATGGAGTTTTCCCATGTATTTTACCAGGAAACATAGATAGGGCAGGGTCCGAAACTCAACACCTTCCTAAAAAAAAACGATGCACTATGAATCCATTAACGATGTTCAATTTTCTCTCAGAGTTCATAGGAACCTTACCATAACCGTAACTTGGTTTTTCCCCTATTGGATTTTTCCCATGAATTTTACCAGGAAACAAAAATAGGGCAGGCTCCAAAATTAAACATCCTCCTAAAAATAGCAATCGATTGGAGATGTCCATTTCTCTCTGCGAGTTCATGGGGACCTAACCCTAACCCTAAGTAGGTATTTCCCCTATGAGATTTTCCCATGTATTTTATGAGGAAACATAGATGGGGTAGGCAACGAAACTCAACAACTTCCTAAACATACCGAAGCTTTGCGAATCCATTGACGAGGTCAATTTTTCTCTCTGAGTAAACATCACTTTCTAAACATACGGATGTGCTACGAATTCATTGGCAATGTCCATTTTTCTCTCAGAATTCATCTGGATTTAACCCTAAACCTAAGTTGGTTTTTCCCCTATGGGTTTGTTCCATGTAATTTTACCAGGAAACATAGATAGCGCAGGCTCCCAAACTTAACACCTTCCTATACATATCGAAATGTTATGAATCCAATGGTGATGTCCATTTTACTCTCCGTTTTCATTTGGATATAACCCTAACCCTAAGTGGGTTTTTCCCGTATGGGATTTTCCCATGTATTTTACGAGGAAACATAGATGGGGTAGGCTCCGAAACTAAACAACTTCCTAAATATACCGATATGCTACAAATCCATTGGCGATGTCCATTTTTCTCTCCGAGTTCATTTTGGTCAAACGCTAATCCTTAGTGCTTTTTCCCCATATGTGTTTGTCCCATGTATTTTACCAGGAAATATAGATAGGGCAGGATCTGAAACTCAACACCTTCCTAAAAAAAGCGAAGCATTACGAATCCATTGGCGATATCCATTTTTCTCTCTGAGTTCATTTGGATCTAACCCTAACCCTAAGTGGGTTTTTCCCGATGGGATTTTCATGTATATTTTACCTGGAAAGATAGGGTAGGTTCCGAAATTCAACACATTCCTAAACATACCGATGTGATACGAATCCATTGATGATGTCCAATTTTCGCTCCGAGTTCATAGGAACCTAACCCTAACCCTAAGTGGATTTTTCCACTATGGATTTTTCCCATGTATTTTACCAGGAAACATAGTTAGGGCAGGCTCTGAAACTCAAGACCTTCCTAAACATCGCGAAGCATTACGAATCCATTGCCGATATCCATTTTTCTTTCCGAGTTCATTTGGATCTAACCCTAACCCTAAGTAAGTTTTTCCCCTATGGGATTTTCATATATATTTTGCCAGGAAACATAGGGCAGGCTCCAAAACTCAACACATTCCTAAACATACCGATGTGATACGAATCCATTGATGATGTCCAATTTTTGCTCCGGGTTCATAGGAACCTAACCCTAACCCTAAGTGGGTTTTTCCTCTATGGGTTTGTCCCATATATTTTACCAGGAAACATAGATAGGTCAGGCTCAGAAACTCAACACATTCCTAAACATACCGATGTGATACAAATCCATTGATGATGTCCAACTTTCGCTCCGAGTTCACGGGGACCTAACCCTAACCCTGAGTGGATTTTTCCCCTATGGAGTTTTCCCATGTATTTTACCAAGAAACATAGATAGGGCAGGCTCTGAAACTCAACATGTTCCTAAACATACCGATGTGCTACGAATCCATTGGCGATATCCATTTTTCTCTCCGAGTTCATTTGGATCTAACCCTAACCCTAAGTGGGTTTTCCCCTATGGGATTTTCATATATATTTTACCAGGAAAGATAGGGCAGGCTCGAAAACTCAAAACATTCCTAAACATACCGATGTGATACGAATCCATTGATGATGTCCAATTTTCGCTCCGAGTTCATAGGAACCTAACCCTTACCCTAAGTGGATTTTTCCCCTATGGAGTTTTCCCATGTATTTTACCAGGAAACATAGATAGGGAAGGCTCTGAAACTTAACACCTTCCTAAACATAGCGAAGCGTGACGAATTCATTGGTGATGTCCATTTTTCTATCCGAGTTCATTGGGACCTAACCCTAACCCTAACTGGGTTTTTCCCCTATAGGTTTCTCCCATGTATTTTACCAGAAAACATAGATAGGGCAGGGTCCAAAACTCAACACCTTCCTAAAAAAAACGATGCGCTACGAATCCAATGACGATGTCCAATTTCCTCTCAGAGTTCATAGGAACCTAACCATAACCGTAACTTGGTTTTTCCCCTATTGGGTTTTTCCCATGAATTTTACCAGGAAACAAAAATAGGGCGGGCTTCAAAACTCAAAATCGTCCTAAACATAACGAAGTGTTACAAATCTATTGACGGTGTTCATTTTTCTCTTCGAGTTGATGGGGACCTGACCGGAAACAAAAGTTGGTTATTCCCCTATGAGATTTTCCCAAGTATTTTATCTGGAAACATAGATAGGGCAGGCTCCAAAACTAAACATCCTCCTAAAAATAGCAATGAACTCGGAGAGAAAAATTGACATCGCCAATTGTTCGTAGTGCATCGGAATGGTTAGGAAGGTGTTGAGTTTCGGACACCGCCCTATCTATGTTTCCTGGTAAAACATATGGGACAAACCCATAGAGGAAAAACCCACTTACGGTTAGGGTTAGATCCAAATGAACTCGGAGAGAAAAATGGATATCGCCAATGGATTCGTAATGCTTCGCTATGTTTAGGAAGGTGTTGAGTTTCAGAGCCTGCCCTATCTATGTTTCGTGGTAAAATACATGGGAAAACTCAATAGGGGAAAAATCCACATAGGGTTAGGGTTAGCTTCCTATGAACTTGGAGCGAAGATTGGACATCATCAATGGATTCGTATCACATCGCTATGTTTAGGAATGTGTTGAGTTTTGGAACCTGCCTTATCTCTCCTGGTAAAATATATATGAAAATCCCATAGGGGAAAAACCCACTTAGGGTTAGGGTTACATCCAAAAACATTCGGAGAAAAAAAATGAACATCGCCAATGGATTCGGAATGCTTCGGTATGTTTAGGAAGGTGTTGAGTTTCAGAGCCTGCCCTATCTATGTTTCCTGGTAAAATATATGAGACAAACCCATAGAGGGAAAACCCACTTAGGGTTAGGGTTAGATCCAAATGAACTCGGAGAGAAAAATGGATATCGCCAATGGATTCGTAATGCTTCGCTATGTTTAGGAAGGTGTTGAGTTTCAGAGCCTGCCCTATCTATGTTTCCTGGTAAAACTCCATAGGGGAAAAATCCACATAGGGTTAGGGTTACGTTCCTATGAACTCGGAGCGAAAATTGGACATCATCAATGGATTCGTATCACATCGCTATGTTTAGGAATGTGTTGAGTTTTGGAGCCTGCCTTATCTTTCCTGGTAAAATATATATGAAAATCCCATAGGGGAAAAACCCACTTAGGGTTAGGGTTAGATCGAAATCAATTCAGAGAGAAAAAATGGACATCGCCAATGGATTCGGAAAGCTTTGGTATGTTTAGGAAGGTGTTGAGTTTCAGAGCCTACCCTATCTATGTTTCCTGGTAAAATATATGGGACAAACCCATAGAGGAAAAACCCACTTAGGGTTAGGGTTAGATCCAAATGAACTCGGAGAGAAAAATGGATATCGCCAATGGATTCGTAATGCTTCGCTATGTTTAGGAAGGTGTTGAGTTTCAGAGCCTGCCCTATCTATGTTTCCTGGTAAAATACATGGGAAAACTCCATAGGGGAAAAATCCACTTAGGGTTAGGGTTAGGTTCCTATGAACTCGGAGTGAAAATTGGATATCATCAATGGATTCGTATCACATCGGTATGTTTAGGAATGTGTTGAGTTTCAGAGCCTGCCCTATCTATGTTTCGTGGTAAAATACATGGGAAAACTCAATAGGGGAAAAATCCACATAGGGTTAGGGTTAGCTTCCTATGAACTTGGAGCGAAGATTGGACATCATCAATGGATTCGTATCACATCGCTATGTTTAGGAATGTGTTGAGTTTTGGAACCTGCCTTATCTCTCCTGGTAAAATATATATGAAAATCCCATAGGGGAAAAACCCACTTAGGGTTAGGGTTACATCCAAAAACATTCGGAGAAAAAAAATGAACATCGCCAATGGATTCGGAATGCTTCGGTATGTTTAGGAAGGTGTTGAGTTTCAGAGCCTGCCCTATCTATGTTTCCTGGTAAAATATATGGGACAAACCCATAGAGGGAAAACCCACTTAGGGTTAGGGTTAGATCCAAATGAACTCGGAGAGAAAAATGGATATCGCCAATGGATTCGTAATGCTTTGCTATGTTTAGGAAGGTGTTGAGTTTCAGAGCCTGCCCTATCTATGTTTCCTGGTAAAATACATGGGAAAACTCCATAGGGGTAAAATCCACTTAGGGTTAGGGTTAGGTTCCTATGAACTCGGAGCGAAAATTGGACATCATCAATGGATTCGTATCACATCGGTATGTTTAGGAATGTGTTGAGTTTTGGAGCCTGCCCTA
Source organism: Crotalus tigris (assembly GCF_016545835.1). Taxonomy (NCBI): domain Eukaryota; kingdom Metazoa; phylum Chordata; class Lepidosauria; order Squamata; family Viperidae; genus Crotalus; species Crotalus tigris. Next base: position 73,108 of record NW_024097014.1, read on the forward strand.
TCTTTCCTGGTAAAATATATATGAAAATCCCATACGGGAAAAACCCACTTAGGGTTAGGTTTAGATCGAAATCAATTCGGAGAGAAAAAATGGACATCTGCAATGGATTTGGAACGCTTCGGTATGTTTAGGAAGGTGTTGAGTTTCAGAGCCTGCCCTATCTATGTTTCCTGGTAAAATACATTGGAAAACTCCTTAGGGGAAATATCCACTCAGGGTTAAGGTTAGGTCCCCGTGAACTCGGAGCGAAAATTGGACATCATCAATGGATTCGTATCACATCGGTATGTTTAAGAATGTGTTGAGTTTTGGAGCCTGCCCTATCTTTCCTGGTAAAATATATATGAAAATCCCATAGGGGTAAAACCCACTTAGGGTTAGGGTTAGATCGAAATCAATTCGGAGAGAAAAAATGGACATCGCCAATGGATTCGGAACGCTTCAGTATGTTTAGGAAGGTTTTGCGCTTCAGAGCCTGCCCTATCTATGTTTCCTGGTAAAATAAATGGGAAAATCCTTTAGGGGAAAAACCCAGTTAGGGTTAGGGTTAGGTCCCCATGAACTCGAAGAGAAAAATGGAAATCACCAATGAATTTGTCACGCTTCGCTAAATTTAGGAAGGTGTTTAGTTTCAGAGCCTGCCCTATCTTTCCTGGCAAAATACATGGGACAAACCCACAGGGGAAAAACCCACTTAGGGTTAGGGTTAGATCGAGATCAACTCAGAGAGAAAAATGGACATCGCCAATGAATTCATAGCACATCGGTATGTTTAGGAAGGTGATGAGTTTTGGAGCCTGCCCCATCTATATTTCCCGGTAAAATACATGGATAAATCCCATAGGGGAAAAACCCACATAAGGTTAGGGTTAGGTACCCATGAACTCGGAGAGAAAAATAGTCATCGCCAATGGATTCGTAACACTTCGCTATGTTTAGGAAGGTTTTGAGTTTCCGAGCCTGCCCTATCAATTTTTCCTCGTAAAATACATGGGACAAACCCATAGGGGAAAAACCCACTTAGGGTTAGGGTTACATCCCCGTGGACTCGGAGACAAAAATAGTCCTCGCCAATCGATTCGTAACACTTCGCTATGTTTAGGAGGTGTTGAGTTTCGGAGACTGCCCTATCTTTTTCCCGGTAAAATACATCAATAGATTTGTAACGCTTCATTATCTTTAGGAAGATTTTGTGTTTCGAAGCCCCCCTCTTTTTGTTTCCTGGTAAAATACATCGGAAAATCTCATAGGGGAAAAACCCACTTAGGTTTAGTGTTAGGTCCCCATGAAGCCGTACAGAAAAATAGACATCGCCAATGGACTGGTAACGTTTCGGTATGTTTAGGTAGGTATTGAATTTTGGAGCCTGCCCTTTCTATGTTTCCTTGTAAAATAATGGGAAAAAACCCATAGGGAAAAAACCAAGTTAGGGTTAAGGTTAGGTCCCCATGAACTCTGATAGAAAATTAGACATCGTCAATGGATTCGTAGCGCATCAGTATTTTAAGGAAGGTGTTGAGTTTCGGAGCCTGCCCTATTTATGTTTCCTGGTAAAATACATGCGACAAACCCATAGGGGAAAAACCCACTTATGGTTAGGGTTAGATCCAGATGAACTCGGAGAGAAAAATGGACATCGCCAATGAATTCGTAGCACATCGGTATGTTTAGGAAGGTGATGAGTTTCGAAGCCTGCCCCATCTATGTTTCGCGGTAAAATACCTGGATAAATCCCATAGGGGAAAAACCCACTTAAGGTTAGGACTAGGTCCCCATGAACTCAGAGAGAAAATTGGACCTCGTTAGTCGATTTGGAACGCTTCGGTATGTTTAAGAAGGTGTTGAGTTTCGAAGCTCGCCCTATCTATGTTTCCTGGTAAAATACATGGGAAGACCCCTTACGGGAAAAATCCACTTAGGGTTAAGGTTCGGTCGCCGTGAACTCTGAAAGAAAAATGGACCTCGTCAATGGATTTGGAACGCTTCGGTATGTTTAGGAAGGTGTTGAGTTTCGGACCCTGCCCTATCTATGTTTCCTGGTAAAATACATGGAACAAAACCATAGGGGGAAAACCCAGTTAGGGTTAGGGTTAGATCCAAATGAACTCGGAGAATAAAATGGACAACGCCAATGGATTTGTAGCACATTGGTATGTTTAGGAAAGTGTTGAATTTCGGAGCCTACACCATCTATTTTTCCTCGTAAAATATATGGGAAAATCCCATAGGGGAAAAACCGACTTAGGGTTAGGGTTAGGTCCCCATGAACCTGGAGAGAAAAATAGACATCGCCAATGAACTGGTAACGCTTCGGTATGTTTAGGTAGGTATTGAATTTTGGAGCCTGCCCTTTCTATGTCTCCTTGTAAAATACATGGGAAAAAACCCATAGGGAAAAAACCAAGTTAGGGTTAGGGTTAGGTCCCCATGAACTCTGAGAGAAAATTAGACATCGTCAATGGATTCGTAGCGCATCGGTATTTTTAGGAGGGTGTTGTGTTTTGGAGCCTGCCCTATTTATGTTTCCTGGTAAAATACATGGGACAAACCCATAGGGGAAAAACCCACTTATGGTTAGTGTTAGATCCATATGAACTCGGAGAGAAAAATGGACATCGCCAATGAATTTGTAGCACATCGGTATGTCTAGGTATGTGTTGAGTTTCGGAGAATACCCCATCTATGTTTCCTCGTAAAATATATGGGAAAATCCCATAGGGGAAAAACCCATTTAGGGTTACGGTTAGGTCCCCATGACCTCTGAGAGAAAAGTGGTCATTGCCAATCGATTCGTAACACTTCACTATGTTTAGGAAGGTGTTGAGTTTTGGAGACCGCCCTATCTATGTTTCCTGGTAAAATACATGGGAAAGTCACTTTCCATGAACTCTGAAAGAAAAATAGACCTTGTCAATGTATTCGGAACACTGTGGTATGTTTAGGAAGGTCTTGAGTTTCAGAGCCTGCCCTATCTATGTTTCCTGGTAAAATTCATGGGAAAAATCCAATAGGGGAAAAACCAAGTTAGGGTTATGGTTATGTTCCTATGAACTCTGAGAGAAAATTGGACATCGTCAATGGATTCGTAGCGCATCATTTTTTTTAGGAAGTTGTTGAGTTTTGGACCCTGCCCTATCTATGTTTTCTGGTAAAATACATGGGACAAACCTATAGGGGAAAAACACACTTAGGGTTAGGGTTAGATCCAGATGAACTCAGAGAGAAAAATGGACATCGCCTATACATTCCTAGTGCATCGGTATTTTTAGGAAGGTGTTGACTTTTGGACCCTGCCCTATCTATGTTTCCTGGTAAAATAAATGGGGAAATCCCATAGGGGAAAAACCCAGTTAGGGTTAGGGTTAGATCCCCATGAACTCGGAGAGAAAAATGGTCATCACCAATGAATTCGTCACGCTTCGCTATGTTTAGGAAGGTGTTTAATTTCAGAGCCTGCCCTATCTATGTTTCCTGGTTAAATACATGGGAAAACTCCATAGGGGAAAAATACACTTAGGGTTAGGGTTAGGTTCCTGTGAACTTGGAGCGAAAATTGGACATCATCAATGGATTCGTATCACATCGGTATGTTTAGGAATGGGTTGAGTTTTGGAGCCTGCCCTATCTTTCCTCGTAAAATATATATGAAAATCCAATAGGGGAAAAACCCACTTAGGGTTAGGGTTAGATCCAAATCAATTAGGAGAGAAAAAGTGGACATCGCCAATGGATTCGGAACGCTTCGGTATGTTTAGGAAGGTGTTGAGTTTCAGAGGCTTCCCTATCTATGTTTCCTGGTAAAATTTATGGGAGAAACCCATAGAGGAAAAACCCACTTTGGGTAAGGGTTACATCCAAATGAACTCGGAGAGAAAAATGGATATCGCCAATGGATTCGTAGCACATCAGTATGTTCACGAAGGTGTTGTGTTTCAGAGCCTGCCCTATCTATGTTTGCTGGTAAAATACATGGGAAAACTCCACAGGGGAAAAATCCACTCAGGGTTAGGGTTAGGTCCCCGTGAACTCGGAGCAAAATTTGGACATCATCAATGGATTCGTATCACATCGGTATGTTTAGGAATGTGCTGAGTTTTGGAGCCTGCCCTATCTTTCCTGGTAAAATATATATGAAAATCCCATTGGGAAAAACCCACTTAGGGTTAGGGTTAGATCCAAAAACATTCGGAGAGAAAAAATGAACATCGCCAATGGATTCGGAACGCTTCGGTATGTTTAGGAAGGTGTTGAGTTTCAGAGCCTGCCCTATCTATGTTTCCTGGTAAAATATATGGGACAAACCCATAGGGGAAAACCCACTTAGGGTTAGGGTTAGATCCAAATGAACTCGGAGAGAAAAATGGATTTCCGTGAACTCTGAAAAAAAAATAGACCTAGTCAATGTATTCAGAACGATTCAGTATCTTTAGGAATGTGTTGAGTTTCAGAGCCTGCCCTATCTATGTTTCCTGGTAAAATATATGGGACAAACCCATAGGGGAAAACCCACTTAGGGTTAGGGTTAGATCCAAATGAACTCGGAGAGAAAAATGGATTTCCGTGAACTCTGAAAAAAAAATAGACCTAGTCAATGTATTCAGAACGATTCAGTATCTTTAGGAATGTGTTGAGTTTCAGAGCCTGCCCTATCTATTTTTCCCATGTATTTTACCAGGAAACATAGATAGGGCGGGTTCCGAAACTCAACAGCTTCCTAAACATACCGAAGCATTCCAAATCGATTAACGAGGTCCATTTTTCTCTTTGAGTTCATGGGAACCTAGCCTTAACCTTAAGTGGGTTTTTCCCCTATGGGATTTATCCATGTATTTTACCGGGAAAAATAGATGGGGCAGGCTCTGAAACGCATCACCTTCCTAAACATACTGATGTGCTACGACTTCATTGGTGATGTCCATGTTTCTCTCCGAGTTCATCTGGATCTAACCCTAACCCTAAGTGGGTTTTCCCCCTTCCGGTTTGTTCCATGTATTTTACCAGGAAAGATAGATAAGGCTGTCTCTGAAATTAAACACGTTCCTCAAGATACAGAAGCGTTCCGCATCCATTGACGAGATCAATTTTTAACTCCAAGTTCATGGGCACCTAACCCTAACCCTAAGTGGACTTCTCCCCTAAGGGATTTTCCCATGTATTTTACCAGGAAACATAGATAGGGCAGGCTCTGAAACTCAACACCTTCCTAAACATACCGATGTGATACGAATCCATTGATGATGTCCAATTTTCGCTCCGAGTTCATGGAACCTAACCCTAACCCTAAGTGGATTTTTCCCCGATGGGATTTATCCATGTATTTTACCAGGAAACATAGATAGGGCAGGTTCTGAAACTCAACACCTTCCTAAAAATACCGATGCGCTACGAATCTATTGGCGATGTCCATTTTTCTCTCTGAGTTAATCTGGATCTAACCCTAAGTGGGTTTTTCCTCTATGGGTTTCTCCCATATATTTTACCAGGAAACATAGATAGGGCAGCCTCTGAATCTCAACAACTTCCTAAACATACCGACGCGTTCCGATTCCATTGGCGATGTCCATTTTTTCTCTCTGAATTGATTTGGATCTAACACTAACCCTAAGTGGGTTTTTCCCCTATGGGATTTTCATATATATTTTACCTGGAAAGATAGGGCAGGCTCTGAAACTCAACACCTTCCTAAACATAGCGAAGCATTACGAATTCATTGGCGATATCCATTTTTCTCTCCGAGTTCATTTGGATCTAACCCTAACCCTAAGTGGGTTTTTCCCCCATGGGACTTTCCCATGTATTTTACGAGGAAACATAGATAGGGCGGGTTCCGAAACTCAACAGCTTCCTAAACATACCGAAGCATTCCAAATCGATTAACGAGGTCCATTTTTCTCTTTGAGTTCATGGGAACCTAGCCTTAACCTTAAGTGGGTTTTTCCCCTATGGGATTTATCCATGTATTTTACCGGGAAAAATAGATGGGGCAGGCTCTGAAACGCATCACCTTCCTAAACATACTGATGTGCTACGAATTCATTGGTGATGTCCATGTTTCTCTCCAAGTTCATCTGGATCTAACCCTAACCCTAAGTGTGTTTTCCCCCTTCCGGTTTGTTCCATGTATTTTACCAGGAAAGATAGATAAGGCTGTCTCTGAAATACAACACGTTCCTCAACATACTGAAGCGTTCCACGTCCATTGACAAGGTCAATTTTTATCTCCAAGTTCATGGGCACCTAACCCTAACTCTAAGTGGACTTCTCCCCTAAGGGATTTTCCCATGTATTTTACCAGGATACATAGATAGGGCAGGCTCTGAAACTAAACACCTTCCTAAACATAGCGAAGTGTGACGAATTCATTGGTGATGTCCATTTTTTTCACCGAGTTCATGGGGACCTAACCCTAACCCTAACTGGGTTTTTCTCCTAAGGGATTTTCCCATTTATTTTACCAGGAAACATAAATAGGGCAGGGTCCAAAACTCAACACCTTCCTAAAAATACTGATGCGCTACGAATCTATTGGCGATGTGAATTTTTCTCTCTGAGTTCATCTGGATCTCACCCTAAGTGGGTTTTTCCTCTAGGGGTTTCTCCCATATATTTTACCAGGAAACATAGATAGGGCAGGCTCTGAAACTCAACACCTTCCTAAACATACCGAAGCGTTCCAAATCCATTAGTAATGTCCATTTTTTCTCTCCGAATTGATTTGGATCTAACTCTAACCCTAAGTGGGTTTTCCCCTATGGAATGTATATATATATATTACCTGGAAAGATAGGGCAGGCTCCAAAACTCAACACATTCCTAAACATACCGATGTGATACGAATCCATTGATGATATCCAATTTTCGCTCCGAGTTCATAGGAACCTAACCCTAAGTGGATTTTTCCCCTATGGAGTTTTCCCATGTATTTTACCAGGAAACATAGATAGGGCAGGCTCTGAAACACAACACCTTCCTAAACATACCGAAGCGTTCTGAATCCATTGGCGATGTTCATTTTTTCTCTCCGAATGTTTTTGGATCTAACCCTAACCCTAAGTGGGTTTTTCCCCTATGGGATTTTCATATATATTTTACCAGGAAAGATAGGGCAGGCTCTGAAACTCAACACGTTCCTAAACATACCAATGTGCTACAAATCCATTGGCGATGTCCATTTTTCTCTCTGAGTTCATTTGGATCTAACCCTAACCGTAAGTGGGTTTTCCCTCTATGGGTTTGTCCCATATATTTTACCAGGAAACATAGATAGGGAAGGCTCTGAAACTAAACACCTTCGTAAACATAGCGATGCGTGACGAATTCATTGGTGATGTCCATTTTTCTCTCCGAGTTCATAGGAACCTAACCCTAACCCTAACTGGGTTGTTCCCCTAAGGAATTTTCCCATTTATTTTACCACGAAACAGAGATAGGGCAGGGTCCAAAACTCAACACATTCCTAAACATACCGATGTGATACGAATCCATTGATGATGTCCAATTTTCGCTCCGAGTTCATAGTAACCTAACCCTAACCCTAAGTGGATTATTCCCCTATGGAGTTTTCCAATGTATTTTATCAGGAAACATAGATAGGGCAGGCTCTGAAAGTAAACACTTTCCTAAACATAGCGAAGTGTGACGAATTCATTGGTGATGTCCATTTTTCTCTCCGAGTTCATTTGGACCTAACCCTAACCCTAACTGGGTTTTTCCCCTAAGGGATTTTCCCATTTATTTTACCAGGAAACATAGATAGGGCAGGCTCCAAAACTCAACACATTCCTAAACATACCGATGTGATATGAATCCATTGATGATGTCCAATTTTCGCTCCGAGTTCATAGCAACCTAACCCTAACCCTACGTGGGTTTTTCCCCTATGGGATTTTCATATATATTTTACTGGGAAAGATAGAGCAGGCTCCAAAACTCAACACATTCCTAAACATACCGATGTGATACGAATCCATTGATGATGTCCAATTTTCGCTCCGAGTTCACGGGTACCTAACCCTAACCCTGAGTGGATTTTTCCTCTATGGAGTTTTCCCATGTATTTTATCAGGAAACATAGATAGGGCAGGCTCTGAAACTAAACACTTTAATAAACATACCGATGTGATACGAATCCATTGGCGATGTCCATTTATTCTCTCCGAATTGATTTGGATCTAACCATAACCCTAAGTGGGTTTTTCCCCAATGGGATTTTCATATATATTTTGCCAGGAAAGATAGGGCAGATGATCTCTCTGAGTTCATCTGGATCTAACCCTAACCCTAACTGGGTTTTTCCCCTAAGGGATTTTCCCATTTATTTTACCAGGAAACATAGATAGGGCAGGGTCCAACATCAACACCTTCCTAAAAATACCGATGCGCTACGAATCTATTGGCGATGTCCATTTTTCTCTCCGAATTCATCTGGATCTAACCCTAACCCTAAGTGGGTTTTTCCCCTATAGGTTTGTCCCATGTATTTTACCAGAAAACATAGATAGGGCAGGGTCCACAACTCAACACCTTCCTAAAAAAAACGATGCACTATGAATCCATTGACGAGGTCTATTTTTCTTTCAGAGTTCACGGAAACCTAACCCTAAACCTAAGTAGATTTTTCCTCCATGGGACTTTCCCATGTATTTTACCAGGAAACATAGATAGGGCGGGCTCTGAAACTCAACACCCTCCTAAACATAGCGAAGCGTGACGAATTCATTGGTGATGTCCATTTTTCTCTCCCAGTTCATTTGGATCTAACCCTAACCCTAAGTGGATTTTTCCTCTATGGGTTTGTTCAATATATTTTACCAGGAAACATAGATAGGGCAGGCTCTGAAAATCAAAACCTTCCTAAACATACCGAAGCGTTCCGAATCCATTGGCGATGTCAATTTTTTCTCTCCGAATGTTTTTGGATCTAACCCTAACCCTAAGTGGTTTTTTCCCCTATGGGTTTTTCATATATATTTCACCAAGAAAGATAGGGCAGGCTCCAAAACTCAACACATTCCTAAACATACCGATGTGATATGAATCCATTGGTGATGTCCAATTTTCGCTCCGAGTTCATAGGAACCTAACCCTAACCCTAAATGGGTTTTTCCCCTATGGGATTTTCATATATATTTTACCAGGAAAGATAGGGCAGGCTCCAAAACTCAACACATTCCTAAACACACCGATGTGATACGAATCCATTGATGATGTCCAATTTTCGCTCTGAGTTCATAGGAACCTAACCCTAACCCTAAGTGGATTTTTCCCCTATGGAGTTTTCCCATGTATTTTACCAGGAAACATAGATAGGGGAGGCTCTGAAACTCAACACCTTCCTAAACATAGCGAAGCGTGACGAATTCATTGGTGATGTCTATTTTTCTCTCTGAGTTCATGGGGACCTAACCCTAACCCTAACTGGGTTGTTCCCGTAAGGGATTTTCCCATTTATTTTACCCGGAAACATAGATAGGGCAGGCTCTGAAACTCAACACCTTCCTAAACATACCGAAGCATTCCCCAATCCATTGACGAGATCCATTTTTCTTTCAGAGTTCACGGAAACCTAACCCTAACCATAAGTGGATTTTTCCCCCATGGGACCTTCCCATGTATTTTACCAGGAAACATAGATAGGGCGGGCTCCAAAATTCAACACCTTCCTAAAGATGCCGAAGCGTTCCAAATCGATTAACGAGGTCCATTTTTCTCTCCGAGTTAAATTGGATCAAACCCTAACCCATAGTGGTTTTTCCCCTTATGGGTTTGTCCCATGTATTTTACCAGGAAACATAGATAGGGCAGGCTCTGACACTCAAGACCTTCCTAAACATACCGAAGCGTTCCGAATACATTGACGAGGTCTATATTTCTTTCAGAGTTCACGGAAAACTAATGCTAAACCTAAGTGGATTTTTCCCCCATGAGACTTTCCCATGTATTTTACCAGGAAAGCTAGATAGGGCAGGTTCTGAAACTCAACACCTTCCTAAACATAGCGAAGCATTACGAATCCATTGGCGATATCCATTTTTCTCTCCGAGTTCATTTGGATCTAACCCTAACCCTAAGTGGGTTTTTCCCTATGGGATTTTCATATATATTTTACCAGGAAAGATAGGGTAGGTTCCGAAACTCAACACATTCCTAAACATACCGATGTGATACGAATCCATTGATGATGTCCAATTTTCGCTCCGAGTTCATAGGAACCTAACCCTAACCCTAAGTGTATTTTTCCCCTATGGAGTTTTCCCATGTATTTTACCAAGAATCATAGATAGGGCAGGGTCCAAAATTCAACACCTTCCGAAAAATACCGATGCGCTACGAATCTATTGGCGATGTCCATTTTTCTCTAAAAGTTCATCTGGATCTAACCCTAACCCTAAGTGGGTTTTTCCTCTATGGGTTTGTCCCATATATTTTACCAGGAAACATAGATAGGGCAGGCTCTGAAACTCAACACCTTCCTAAACATAGCAAAGCGTTCCGAATCCATTGGCGATGTCCATTTTTTCTCTCCGAATTGATTTGGATCTAACCCTAACCCTAAGTGGGTTTTTCCCCTATGGGATTTTCATATATATTTTGCCAGGAAACATAGGGCAGGCTCCAAAACTCAACACATTCCTAAACATACCGATCTGATACGAATCCATTGATGATGTCCAATTTTTGCTCCGGGTTCATAGGAACCTAACCCTAACCCTAAGTGGATTTTTCCACTATGGATTTTTCCCATGTATTTTACCAGGAAACATAGATAGGGCAGGCTCTGAAACTCAACACCTTCCTAAACATAGCAAAGCATTACGAATCCATTGGCGATATCCATTTTTCTCTCCGAGTTCATTTGGATCTAACCCTAACCCTAAGTGGGTTTTTCCCGATGGGATTTTCATGTATATTTTACCTGGAAAGATAGGGTAGGTTCCGAAATTCAACACATTCCTAAACATACCGATGTGATACGAATCCATTGATGATGTCCAATTTTCGCTCCGAGTTCATAGGAACCTAACCCTAACCCTAAGTGTATTTTTCCCCTATGGAGTTTTCCCATGTATTTTACCACGAATCATAGATAGGGCAGGGTCCAAAATTCAACACCTTCCGAAAAATACCGATGCGCTACGAATCTATTGGCGATGTCCATTTTTCTCTAAAAGTTCATCTGGATCTAACCCTAACCCTAAGTGGGTTTTTCCTCTATGGGTTTGTCCCATATATTTTACCAGGAAACATAGATAGGGCAGGCTCTGAAACTCAACACCTTCCTAAACATAGCAAAGCGTTCCGAATCCATTGGCGATGTCCATTTTTTCTCTCCGAATTGATTTGGATCTAACCCTAACCCTAAGTGGGTTTTTCCCCTATGGGATTTTCATATATATTTTGCCAGGAAACATAGGGCAGGCTCCAAAACTCAACACATTCCTAAACATACCGATCTGATACGAATCCATTGATGATGTCCAATTTTTGCTCCGGGTTCATAGGAACCTAACCCTAACCCTAAGTGGATTTTTCCACTATGGATTTTTCCCATGTATTTTACCAGGAAACATAGTTAGGGCAGGCTCTGAAACTCAAGACCTTCCTAAACATAGCAAAGCATTACGAATCCATTGCCGATATCCATTTTTCTTTCCGAGTTCATTTGGATCTAACCCTAACCCTAAGTGGGTTTTCCCCTATGGGTTTGTCCCATATATTTTACCAGGAAACATAGATACGTCAGGCTCCAAAACTCAACACATTCCTAAACATACCGATGTGATACGAATCCATTGATGATGTCCAACTTTCGCTCCGAGTTCACGGGGACCTAACCCTAACCCTGAGTGGATTTTTCCCCTATGGAGTTTTCCCATGTATTTTACCAAGAAACATAGATAGGGCAGGCTCTGAAACTCAACATGTTCCTTAACATACCGATGTGCTACGAATCCATTGGCGATATCCATTTTTCTCTCCGAGTTCATGGGGACCTAACCCTAACCCTAACTGGGTTTTTCCCCCATACGGGTTTGTCCCATGTATTTTACCAGGAAACATAGATAGGGCAGGCTCTGACACTCAAGACCTTCCTAAACATACCGAAGCGTTCCGAATACATTGACGAGGTCTACATTTCTTTCAGAGTTCACGGTAACCTAACGCTAAACCTAAGTGAATTTTTCCCCCATGAGACTTTCCCATGTATTTTACCAGGAAACCTAGATAGGGCAGGCTCTGAAACTCAACACCTTTCTAAACATACCGAACCGTTCTGAATCCATTGGCGATGTTCATTTTTTCTCTCCGAATGTTTTTCGATCTAACCCTAACCCTAAGTGGGTTTTTCCCCTATGGGATTTTCATATATATTTTACCAGGAAAGATAGGGCAGGCTCCAAAACTCAACTCATTCCTAAACATACCGATGTGATACGAATCCATTGATGATGTCCAATTTTCGCTCCGAGTTCATAGGAACCTAATCCTAACCCTAAGTGGATTTTTCCCCTATGGAGTTTTCCCATGTATTTTACCAGGAAACATAGATAGGGCAGGGTCCGAAACTCAACACCTTCCTTAAAAAAAACGATGCGCTATGAATCCATTAACGATGTTCAATTTTCTCTCAGAGTTCATAGGAACCTAACCATAAACGTAACTTGGTTTTTCCCCTATTGGATTTTTCCCATGAATTTTACCAGGAAACAAAAATGGGGCAGGCTCCAAAATTAAACATCCTCCTAAAAATAGCAAAGTGTTACGATTTGGAGATGTCCATTTTTCTCTCCGAGTTCATGGGGACCTAACCCTAACCCTAAGTAGGTATTTCCCCTATGAGATTTTCCCATGTATTTTATGAGGAAACATAGATGGGGTAGGCAACGAAACTCAACAACTTCCTAAACATACCGAAGCATTGCGAATCCATTGACGAGGTCAATTTTTCTCTCTGAGTAAACATCACTTTCTAAACATACGGATGTGCTACGAATTCATTGGCAATGTCCATTTTTCTCTCAGAATTCATCTGGATTTAACCCTAAACCTAAGTTGGTTTTTCCCCTATGGGTTTGTTCCATGTAATTTTACCAGGAAACATAGATAGCGCAGGCTCCCAAACTTAACACCTTCCTATACATATCGAAATGTTATGAATCCAATGGTGATGTCCATTTTACTCTCCGTCTTCATTTGGATATAATCCTAACCCTAAGTGGGTTTTTCCCGTATGGGATTTTCCCATGTATTTTACGAGGAAACATAGATGGGGTAGGCTCCGAAACTCAACAACTTCCTAAATATACCGATATGCTACAAATCCATTGGCGATGTCCATTTTTCTCTCCGAGTTCATTTTGATCAAACGCTAATCCTTAGTGCGTTTTCCCCATATGTGTTTGTCCCATGTATTTTACCAGGAAATATAGATAGGGCAGGATCTGAAACTCAACACCTTCCTAAACAAAGCGAAGCATTACGAATCCATTGGCGATATCCATTTTTCTCTCTGAGTTCATTTGGATCTAACCCTAACCCTAAGTGGGTTTTTCCCGATGGGATTTTCATGTATATTTTACCTGGAAAGATAGGGTAGGTTCCGAAATTCAACACATTCCTAAATATACCGATGTGATACGAATCCATTGATGATGTCCAATTTTCGCTCCGAGTTCATAGGAACCTAACCCTAACCCTAAGTGTATTTTTCCCCTATGGAGTTTTCCCATGTATTTTACCAAGAATCATAGATAGGGCAGGGTCCAAAATTCAACACCTTCCGAAAAATACCGATGCGCTACGAATCTATTGGCGATGTCCATTTTTCTCTAAAAGTTCATCTGGATCTAACCCTAACCCTAAGTGGGTTTTTCCTCTATGGGTTTGTCCCATATATTTTACCAGGAAACATAGATAGGGCAGGCTCTGAAACTCAACACCTTCCTAAACATAGCAAAGCGTTCCGAATCCATTGGCGATGTCCATTTTTTCTCTCCGAATTGATTTGGATCTAACCCTAACCCTAAGTGGGTTTTTCCCCTATGGGATTTTCATATATATTTTGCCAGGAAACATAGGGCAGGCTGCAAAACTCAACACATTCCTAAATATACCGATGTGATACGAATCCATTGATGATGTCCAATTTTTGCTCCGGGTTCATAGGAACCTAACCCTAACCCTAAGTGGATTTTTCCACTATGGATTTTTCCCATGTATTTTACCAGGAAACATAGTTAGGGCAGGCTCTGAAACTCAAGACCTTCCTAAACATAGCAAAGCATTACGAATCCATTGCCGATATCCATTTTTCTTTCCGAGTTCATTTGGATCTAACCCTAACCCTAAGTGGGTTTTCCCCTATGGGTTTGTCCCATATATTTTACCAGGAAACATAGATAGGTCAGGCTCAGAAACTCAACACATTCCTAAACATACCGATGTGATACGAATCCATTGATGATGTCCAACTTTCGCTCCGAGTTCACGGGGACCTAACCCTAACCCTGAGTGGATTTTTCCCCTATGGAGTTTTCCCATGTATTTTACCAAGAAACATAGATAGGGCAGGCTCTGAAACTCAACATGTTCCTTAACATACCGATGTGCTACGAATCCATTGGCGATATCCATTTTTCTCTCCGAGTTCATTTGGATCTAACCCTAACCCTAAGTGGGTTTTCCCCTATGGGATTTTCATATATATTTTACCAGGAAAGATAGGGCAGGCTCCAAAACTCAACACATTCCTAAACATACCGATGTGATACGAATCCATTGATGATGTCCAATTTTCGCTCCGAGTTCATAGGAACCTAACCCTTACCCTAAGTGGATTTTTCCCCTATGGAGTTTTCCCATGTATTTTACCAGGAAACATAGATAGGGCAGCCTCTGAAACTTAACACCTTCCTAAACATAGCGAAGCGTGACGAATTCATTGGTGATGTCCATTTTTCTATCCGAGTTCATTGGGACCTAACCCTAACCCTAACTGGGTTTTTCCCCTATAGGTTTCTCCCATGTATTTTACCAGAAAACATAGATAGGGCAGGGTCCAAAACTCAACACCTTCCTAAAAAAAACGATGCGCTACGAATCCAATGACGATGTCCAATTTCCTCTCAGAGTTCATAGGAACCTAACCATAACCGTAACTTGGTTTTTCCCCTATTGGGTTTTTCCCATGAATTTTACCAGGAAACAAAAATAGGGCGGGCTTCAAAACTCAAAATCGTCCTAAACATAACGAAGTGTTACAAATCTATTGACGGTGTTCATTTTTCTCTTCGAGTTGAAGGGGACCTGACCGGAAACAAAAGTTGGTTATTCCCCTATGAGATTTTCCCAAGTATTTTATCTGGAAACATAGATAGGGCAGGCTCCAAAACTAAACATCCTCCTAAAAATAGCAATGAACTTGGAGAGAAAAATTGACATCGCCAATTGTTCGTAGTGCATCGGAATGGTTAGGAAGGTGTTGAGTTTCGGACACCGCCCTATCTATGTTTCCTGGTAAAACATATGGGACAAACCCATAGAGGAAAAACCCACTTACGGTTAGGGTTAGATCCAAATGAAATCGGAGAGAAAAATGGATATCGCCAATGGATTCGTAATGCTTCGCTATGTTTAGGAAGGTGTTGAGTTTCAGAGCCTGCCCTATCTATCTTTCGTGGTAAAATACATGGGAAAACTCCATAGGGGAAAAATCCACATAGGGTTAGGGTTAGCTTCCTATGAACTTGGAGCGAAGATTGGACATCATCAATGGATTCGTATCACATCGCTATGTTTAGGAATGTGTTGAATTTGGGAGCCTGCCTTATCTTTCCTGGTAAAATATATATGAAAATCCCATAGGGGAAAAACCCACTTAGGGTTAGGGTTACATCCAAAAACATTCGGAGAAAAAAAATGAACATCGCCAATGGATTCGGAATGCTTCGGTATGTTTAGGAAGGTGTTGAGTTTCAGAGCCTGCCCTATCTATGTTTCCTGGTAAAATATATGGGACAAACCCATAGAGGAAAAACCCATTTAGGGTTAGGGTTAGATCCAGATGAACTCGGAGAAAAAAATGGATATCGCCAATGGATTCGTAATGCTTCGCTATGTTTAGGAAGGTGTTGAGTTTCAGAGCCTGCCCTATCTATGTTTCCTGGTAAAATACATGGGAAAACTCCATAGGGGAAAAATCCACATAAGGTTAGGGTTAGGTTCCTATGAACTCGGAGCGAAAATTGGACATCATCAATGGATTCGTATCACATCGCTATGTTTAGGAATGTGTTGGGTTTTGGAGCCTGCCTTATCTTTCCTGGTAAAATGTATATGAAAATCACATAGGGGAAAAACCCACTTAGGGTTAGGGTTACATCCAAAAACATTCGGAGAAAAAAAATGAACATCGCCAATTGATTCGGAATGCTTCGGTATGTTTAGGAAGGTGTTGAGTTTCAGAGCCTGCCCTATCTATGTTTCCTGGTAAAATATATGGGACAAACCCATAGAGGGAAAACCCACTTAGGGTTAGGGTTAGATCCAAATGAACTCGGAGAGAAAAATGGATATCGCCAATGGATTCGTAATGCTTCGCTATGTTTAGGAAGGTGTTGAGTTTCAGAGCCTGCCCTATCTATGTTTCCTGGTAAAACTCCATAGGGGAAAAATCCACATAGGGTTAGGGTTACGTTCCTATGAACTCGGAGCGAAAATTGGACATCATCAATGGATTCGTATCACATCGCTATGTTTAGGAATGTGTTGAGTTTTGGAGCCTGCCTTATCTTTCCTGGTAAAATATATATGAAAATCCCATAGGGGAAAAACCCACTTAGGGTTAGGGTTAGATCGAAATCAATTCAGAGAGAAAAAATGGACATCGCCAATGGATTCGGAAAGCTTCGGTATGTTTAGGAAGGTGTTGAGTTTCAGAGCCTGCCCTATCTATGTTTCCTGGTAAAATATATGGGACAAACCCATAGAGGAAAAACCCACTTAGGGTTAGGGTTAGATCCAAATGAACTCGGAGAGAAAAATGGATATCGCCAATGGATTCGTAATGCTTCGCTATGTTTAGGAAGGTGTTGAGTTTCAGAGCCTGCCCTATCTATGTTTCCTGGTAAAATACATGGGAAAACTCCATAGGGGAAAAATCCACTTAGGGTTAGGGTTAGGTTCCTATGAACTCGGAGTGAAAATTGGATATCATCAATGGATTCGTATCACATCGGTATGTTTAGGAATGTGTTGAGTTTTGGAGCCTGCCCTATCTTTCCTGGTAAAATATATATGAAAATCCCATACGGGAAAAACCCACTTAGGGTTAGGTTTAGATCGAAATCAATTCGGAGAGAAAAAATGGACATCTGCAATGGATTTGGAACGCTTCGGTATGTTTAGGAAGGTGTTGAGTTTCAGAGCCTGCCCTATCTATGTTTCCTGGTAAAATACATTGGAAAACTCCTTAGGGGAAATATCCACTCAGGGTTAAGGTTAGGTCCCCGTGAACTCGGAGCGAAAATTGGACATCATCAATGGATTCGTATCACATCGGTATGTTTAAGAATGTGTTGAGTTTTGGAGCCTGCCCTATCTTTCCTGGTAAAATATATATGAAAATCCCATAGGGGTAAAACCCACTTAGGGTTAGGGTTAGATCGAAATCAATTCGGAGAGAAAAAATGGACATCGCCAATGGATTCGGAACGCTTCGGTATGTTTAGGAAGGTTTTGCGCTTCAGAGCCTGCCCTATCTATGTTTCCTGGTAAAATAAATGGGAAAATCCTTTAGGGGAAAAACCCAGTTAGGGTTAGGGTTAGGTCCCCATGAACTCGAAGAGAAAAATGGAATCACCAATGAATTTGTCACGCTTCGCTAAATTTAGGAAGGTGTTTAGTTTCAGAGCCTGCCCTATCTTTCCTGGCAAAATACATGGGACAAACCCACAGGGGAAAAACCCACTTAGGGTTAGGGTTAGATCGAGATCAACTCAGAGAGAAAAATGGACATCGCCAATGAATTCATAGCACATCGGTATGTTTAGGAAGGTGATGAGTTTTGGAGCCTGCCCCATCTATATTTCCCGGTAAAATACATGGATAAATCCCATAGGGGAAAAACCCACATAAGGTTAGGGTTAGGTACCCATGAACTCGGAGAGAAAAATAGTCATCGCCAATCGATTCGTAACACTTCGCTATGTTTAGGAAGGTGTTGAGTTTCCGAGCCTGCCTATCAATTTTTCCTCGTAAAATACATGGGACAAACCCATAGGGGAAAAACCCACGTAGGGTTAGGGTTACGTCCCCGTGGACTCGGAGACAAAAATAGTCCTCACCAATCGATTCATAACACTTCGCTATGTTTAGGAGGTGTTGAGTTTCGGAGACTGCCCTATCTTTTTCCCGGTAAAATACATCAATAGATTTGTAACGCTTCATTATCTTTAGGAAGATTTTGTGTTTCGAAGCCCCCCTCTTTTTGTTTCCTGGTAAAATACATCGGAAAATCTCATAGGGGAAAAACCCACTTAGGTTTAGTGTTAGGTCCCCATGAAGCCGTACAGAAAAATAGACATCGCCAATGGACTGGTAACGTTTCGGTATGTTTAGGTAGGTATTGAATTTTGGAGCCTGCCCTTTCTATGTTTCCTTGTAAAATAATGGGAAAAAACCCATAGGGAAAAAACCAAGTTAGGGTTAAGGTTAGGTCCCCATGAACTCTGATAGAAAATTAGACATCGTCAATGGATTCGTAGCGCATCAGTATTTTAAGGAAGGTGTTGAGTTTCGGAGCCTGCCCTATTTATGTTTCCTGGTAAAATACATGCGACAAACCCATAGGGGAAAAACCCACTTATGGTTAGGGTTAGATCCAGATGAACTCAGAGAGAAAAATGGACATCGCCAATGAATTCGTAGCACATCGGTATGTTTAGGAAGGTGATGAGTTTCGGAGCCTGCCCCATCTATGTTTCGCGGTAAAATACCTGGATAAATCCCATAGGGGAAAAACCCACTTAAGGTTAGGACTAGGTCCCCATGAACTCAGAGAGAAAATTGGACCTCGTTAGTCGATTTGGAACGCTTCGGTATGTTTAAGAAGGTGTTGGGTTTCGAAGCTCGCCCTATCTATGTTTCCTGATAAAATACATGGGAAGATCCCTTACGGGAAAAATCCACTTAGGGTTAAGGTTCGGTCGCCGTGAACTCTGAAAGAAAAATGGACCTCGTCAATGGATTTGGAACGCTTCGGTATGTTTAGGAAGGTGTTGAGTTTCGGACCCTGCCCTATCTATGTTTCCTGGTAAAATACATGGAACAAAACCATAGGGGGAAAACCCAGTTAGGGTTAGGGTTAGATCCAAATGAACTCGGAGAATAAAATGGACAACGCCAATGGATTTGTAGCACATTGGTATGTTTAGGAAAGTGTTGAATTTCGGAGCCTACACCATCTATTTTTCCTCGTAAAATATATGGGAAAATCCCATAGGGGAAAAACCGACTTAGGGTTAGGGTTAGGTCCCCATGAACCTGGAGAGAAAAATAGACATCGCCAATGAACTGGTAACGCTTCGGTATGTTTAGGTAGGTATTGAATTTTGGAGCCTGCCCTTTCTATGTCTCCTTGTAAAATACATGGGAAAAAACCCATAGGGAAAAAACCAAGTTAGGGTTAGGGTTAGGTCCCCATGAACTCTGAGAGAAAATTAGACATCGTCAATGGATTCGTAGCGCATTGGTATTTTTAGGAGGGTGTTGTGTTTTGGAGCCTGCCCTATTTATGTTTCCTGGTAAAATACATGGGACAAACCCATAGGGGAAAAACCCACTTATGGTTAGTGTTAGATCCATATGAACTCGGAGAGAAAAATGGACATCGCCAATGAATTTGTAGCACATCGGTATGTGTAGGTATGTGTTGAGTTTCGGAGAATACCCCATCTATGTTTCCTCGTAAAATATATGGGAAAATCCCATAGGGGAAAAACCCATTTAGGGTTACGGTTAGGTCCCCATGACCTCTGAGAGAAAAGTGGTCATTGCCAATCGATTCGTAACACTTCACTATGTTTAGGAAGGTGTTGAGTTTTGGAGACCGCCCTATCTATGTTTCCTGGTAAAATACATGGGAAAGTCACTTTCCATGAACTCTGAAAGAAAAATAGACCTTGTCAATGTATTCGGAACACTTTGGTATGTTTAGGAAGGTCTTGAGTTTCAGAGCCTGCCCTATCTATGTTTCCTGGTAAAATTCATGGGGAAAATCCAATAGGGGAAAAACCAAGTTAGGGTTATGGTTATGTTCCTATGAACTCTGAGAGAAAATTGGACATCGTCAATGGATTCATAGCGCATCATTTTTTTTAGGAAGGTGTTGAGTTTTGGACCCTGCCCTATCTATGTTTTCTGGTAAAATACATGGGACAAACCTATAGGGGAAAAACACACTTAGGGTTAGGGTTAGATCCAGATGAACTCAAAGAGAAAAATGGACATCGCCTATACATTCCTAGTGCATCGGAATTTTTAGGAAGGTGTTGACTTTTGGACCCTGCCCTATCTATGTTTCCTGGTAAAATAAATGGGGAAATCCCATAGGGGAAAAACCCAGTTAGGGTTAGGGTTAGATCCCCATGAACTCGGAGAGAAAAATGGATATCGCCAATGGATTCGTAGCACATCAGTATGTTCACGAAGGTGTTGTGTATCAGAGCCTGCCCTATCTATGTTTGCTGGTAAAATACATGGGAAAACTCCACAGGGGAAAAATCCACTCAGGGTTAGGGTTAGGTCCCCGTGAACTCGGAGCAAAATTTGGACATCATCAATGGATTCGTATCACATCGGTATGTTTAGGAATGTGCTGAGTTTTGGAGCCTGCCCTATCTTTCCTGGTAAAATATATATGAAAATCCCATTGGGAAAAACCCACTTAGGGTTACGGTTAGATCCAAAAACATTCGGAGAGAAAAAATGAACATCGCCAATGGATTCGGAACGCTTCGGTATGTTTAGGAAGGTGTTGAGTTTCAGAGGCTGCCCTATCTATGTTTCCTGGTAAAATATATGGGACAAACCCATAGGGGAAAACCCACTTAGGGTTAGGGTTAGATCCAAATGAACTCGGAGAGAAAAATGGATTTCCGTGAACTCTGAAAAAAAAATAGACCTAGTCAATGTATTCAGAACGATTCAGTATCTTTAGGAATGTGTTGAGTTTCAGAGCCTGCCCTATCTATGTTTCCCATGTGTTTTACCAGGAAACATAGATAGGGGAGGCTCTGAAACTCAAGACCTTCCTAAACATACCGAAGTGTTCTGAAATATTGACCAGGTCTATTTTTCTTTCAGAGTTCACGGAAACCTAACCCTAAACCTAAGTGGATTTTTCCCCCATGGGACTTTCCCATGTATTTTACCAGGAAACATAGATAGGGCGGGTTCCGAAACTCAACAGCTTCCTAAACATACCGAAGCATTCCAAATCGATTGACGAGGTCCATTTTTCTCTTTGAGTTCATGGGAACCTAGCCTTAACCTTAAGTGGGTTTTTCCCCTATGGGATTTATCCATGTATTTTACCGGGAAAAATAGATGGGGCAGGCTCTGAAACGCATCACCTTCCTAAACATACTGATGTGCTACGACTTCATTGGTGATGTCCATGTTTCTCTCCGAGTTCATCTGGATCTAACCCTAACCCTAAGTGGGTTTTCCCCCTTCCGGTTTGTTCCATGTATTTTACCAGGAAAGATAGATAAGGCTGTCTCTGAAATTCAACACGTTCCTCAAGATACAGAAGCGTTCCGCATCCATTGATGAGATCAATTTTTAACTCCAAGTTCATGGGCACCTAACCCTAACCCTAAGTGGACTTCTCCCCTAAGGGATTTTCCCATGTATTTTACCAGGAAACATAGATAGGGCAGGCTCTGAAACTCAACACCTTCCTAAACATACCGATGTGATACGAATCCATTGATGATGTCCAATTTTGGCTCCGAGTTCATGGAACCTAACCCTAACCCTAAGTGGATTTTTCCCCGATGGGATTTATCCATGTATTTTACCAGGAAACATAGATAGGGCAGGCTCTGAAACTCAACACCTTCCTAAAAGTACCGATGCGCTACGAATCTATAGGCGATGTCCATTTTTTCTCTCCGAGTTCATTTGGATCTAACCCTAACCCTAAGTGGGTTTTTCCCCCATGGGACTTTCCCATGTATTTTACGAGGAAACATAGATAGGGCGGGTTCCGAAACTCAACAGCTTCCTAAACATACCGAAGCATTCCAAATCGATTAACGAGGTCCATTTTTCTCTTTGAGTTCATGGGAACCTAGCCTTAACCTTAAGTGGGTTTTTCCCCTATGGGATTTATCCATGTATTTTACCGGGAAAAATAGATGGGGCAGGCTCTGAAACGCATCACCTTCCTAAACATACTGATGTGCTACGAATTCATTGGTGATGTCCATGTTTCTCTCCAAGTTCATCTGGATCTAACCCTAACCCTAAGTGTGTTTTCCCCCTTCCGGTTTGTTCCATGTATTTTACCAGGGAAGATAGATAAGGCTGTCTCTGAAATACAACACGTTCCTCAACATACTGAAGCGTTCCGCGTCCATTGACAAGGTCAATTTTTAACTCCAAGTTCATGGGCACCTAACCCTAACTCTAAGTGGACTTCTCCCCTAAGGGATTTTCCCATGTATTTTACCAGGATACATAGATAGGGCATTGCTCTGAAACTAAACACCTTCCTAAACATAGCGAAGCGTGATGAATTCATTGGTGATGTCCATTTTTTTCACCGAGTTCATGGGGACCTAACCCTAACCCTAACTGGGTTTTTCTCCTAAGGGATTTTCCCATTTATTTTACCAGGAAACATAAATAGGGCAGGGTCCAAAACTCAACACCTTCCTAAACATACCGAAGCGTTCCGAATCCATTAGTAATGTCCATTTTTTCTCTCCGAATTGATTTGGATCTAACCCTAACCCTAAGTGGGTTTTCCCCTATGGAATGTATATATATATATATTACCAGGAAAGATAGGGCAGGCTCCAAAACTCAACACATTCCTAAACATACCGATGTGATACGAATCCATTGATGATATCCAATTTTCGCTCCGAGTTCATAGGAACCTAACCCTAAGTGGATTTTTCCCCTATGGAGTTTTCCCATGTATTTTACCAGGAAACATAGATAGGGCAGGCTCTGAAACTCAACACCTTCCTAAACATACCGAAGCGTTCTGAATCCATTGGCGATGTTCATTTTTTCTCTCCGAATGTTTTTGGATCTAACCCTAACCCTAAGTGGGTTTTTCCCCTATGGGATTTTCATATATATATTTACCAGGAAAGATAGGGCAGGCTCTGAAACTCAACACGTTCCTAAACATACCAATGTGCTACGAATCCATTGGCGATGTCCATTTTTCTCTCTGAGTTCATTTGGATCTAACCCTAACCGTAAGTGGGTTTTCCCTCTATGGGTTTGTCCCATATATTTTACCAGGAAACATAGATAGGGAAGGCTCTGAAACTAAACACCTTCGTAAACATCGCGATGCGTGACGAATTCATTGGTGATGTCCATTTTTCTCTCCGAGTTCATAGGAACCTAACCCTAACCCTAACTGGGTTGTTCCCCTAAGGAAGTTTCCCATTTATTTTACCACGAAACAGAGATAGGGCAGCGTCCAAAACTCAACACATTCCTAAACATACCGATGTGATACGAATCCATTGATGATGTCCAATTTTCGCTCCGAGTTCATAGGAACCTAACCCTAACCCTAAGTGGATTATTCTCCCATGGAGTTTTCAATGTATTTTATCAGGAAACATAGATAGGGCAGGCTCTGAAAGTAAACACTTTCCTAAACATAGCGAAGTGTGACGAATTCATTGGTGATGTCCATTTTTCTCTCCGAGTTCATTTGGACCTAACCCTAACCCTAACTGGGTTTTTCCCCTAAGGGATTTTCCCATTTATTTTACCAGGAAAAATAGATAGGGCAGGCTCCAAAACTCAACACATTCCTAAACATACCGATGTGATATGAATCCATTGATGATGTCCAATTTTCGCTCCGAGTTCATAGCAACCTAACCCTAACCCTACGTGGGTTTTTCCCCTATGGGATTTTCATATATATTTTACTGGGAAAGATAGAGCAGGCTCCAAAACTCAACACATTCCTAAACATACCGATGTGATACGAATCCATTGATGATGTCCAATTTTCGCTCCGAGTTCACGGGGACCTAACCCTAACCCTGAGTGGATTTTTCCCCTATGGAGTTTTCCCATGTATTTTATCAGGAAACATAGATAGGGCAGGCTCTGAAACTAAACACTTTCCTAAACATACCGATGTGATACGAATCCATTGGCGATGTCCATTTATTCTCTCCGAATTGATTTGGATCTAACCATAACCCTAAGTGGGTTTTTCCCCAATGGGATTTTCATATATATTTTGCCAGGAAAGATAGGGCAGATGATCTCTCTGAGTTCATCTGGATCTAACCCTAACCCTAAGTGGGTTTTTCCCCTATAAGTTTGTCCCATGTATTTTACCAGAAAACATAGATAAGGCAGGGTCCACAACTCAACACCTTCCTAAAAAAAACGATGCACTATGAATCCATTGACGAGGTCTATTTTTCTTTCAGAGTTCACGGAAACCTAAACCTAAACCTAAGTAGATTTTTCCCCCATCGGACTTTCCCATGTATTTTACCAGGAAACGTAGATAGGGCGGGCTCTGAAACTCAACACCCTCCTAAACATAGCGAAGCGTGACGAATTCATTGGTGATGTCCATTTTTCTCTCCCAGTTCATTTGGATCTAACCCTAACCCTAAGTGGATTTTTCCTCTATGGGTTTGTTCAATATATTTTACAAGGAAACATAGATAGGGCAGGCTCTGAAAATCAAAACCTTCCTAAACATACCGAAGCGTTCCGAATCCATTGGCGATGTCAATTTTTTCTCTCCGAATGTTTTTGGATCTAACCCTAAGTGGGTTTTTCCCCTATGGGATTTTCATATATATTTTACCAGGAAAGATAGGGCAGGCTCCAAAACTCAACACATTCCTAAACACACCGATGTGATACGAATACATTGATGATGTCCAATTTTCGCTCCGAGTTCATAGGAACCTAACCCTAACCCTAAGTGGATTTTTCCCCTATGGAGTTTTCCCATGTATTTTACCAGGAAACATAGATAGGGCAGGCTCTGAAACTCAACACCTTCCTAAACATACCGAAGCATTCCCCAATCCATTGACGAGGTCCATTTTTCTTTCAGAGTTCATGGAAACCTAACCCTAACCCTAAGTGGATTTTTCCCCCATGGGACCTTCCCATGTATTTTACCAGGAAACATAGATAGGGCAGGCTCCGAAATTCAACACCTTCCTAAAGATGCCGAAGCGTTCCAAATCGATTAACGAGGTCCATTTTTCTCTCCGAGTTAATTTGGATCAAACCCTAACCCATAGTGGTTTTTCCCCATATGGGTTTGTCCCATGTATTTTACCAGGAAACATAGATAGGGCAGACTCTGACACTCAAGACCTTCCTAAACATACCGAAGCGTTCCGAATACATTGACGAGGTCTATATTTCTTTCAGAGTTCACGGAAACCTAATGCTAAACCTAAGTGGATTTTTCCCCCATCAGACTTTCCCATGTATTTTACCAGGAAAGCTAGATAGGGCAGGCTATGAAACTCAAAACCTTCCTAAACATAGCGAAGCATTACGAATCCATTGGCGATATCCATTTTTCTCTCCGAGTTCATTTGGATCTAACCCTAACCCTAAGTGGATTTTTCCCTATGGGATTTTCATATATATTTTACCAGGAAAGATAGGGTAGGTTCCGAAACTCAACACATTCCTAAACATACCGATGTGATACGAATCCATTGATGATGTCCAATTTTCGCTCCGAGTTCATAGGAACCTAACCCTAACCCTAAGTGGATTTTTCCCCTATGGAGTTTTCCCATGTATTTTACCAGGAAACATAGATAGGGCGGGCTCTGAAACTAAACACCTTCCTAAACATAGTGAAGCGTGACGAATTCATTGGTGATGTCCATTTTTCTCTCCCAGTTCATGGGGACCTAACCCTAACGCTAACTGGGTTTTTCCCCTAAGGGAGTTTCCCATTTATTTTACCAGGAAACATAGATAGGGCGGGCTCTGAAACTAAACACCTTCCTAAACATACCGAAGCGTTCCGAATCCATTGGTGATGTCCATTTTTTCTCTCCGAATTGATTTGGATCTAACCCTAACCCTAAATGGGTTTTTCCCCTATGGGATTTTCATATATATTTTGCCAGGAAACATAGGGCAGGCTCCAAAACTCAACACATTCCTAAACATACCGATGTGATACGAATCCATTGATGATGTCCAATTTTCGCTCCGAGTTCATAGGAACCTAACCCTAACCCTAAGTGGATTTTACCCCTATGGAGTTTTCCCATGTATTTTACCAGGAAACATAGATAGGGCAGGCTCTGAAACTCAACACCTTCCTAAACATAGCAAAGCATTACGAATCCATTGGCGATATCCATTTTTCACTCCGAGTTCATTTGGATCTAACCCTAACCGTAAGAGGGTTTTTTCTCTATGGGTTTGTCCCATATATTTTACCAGGAAACAGAGATAGGGCAGGCTCCAAAACTCAACACATTCCTAAACATACCGATGTGATACGAATCCATTGATGATGTCCAATTTTCGCTCCGAGTTCATAGGAACCTAACCCTAACCCTAAGTGGATTTTACCCCTATGGAGTTTTCCCATGTATTTTACCAGGAAACATAGATAGGGCAGGCTCTGAAACTCAACACCTTCCTAAACATAGCAAAGCATTATGAATCCATTGGCGATATCCATTTTTCTCTCCGAGTTCATTTGGATCTAACCCTAACCCTAAGTGGGTTTTCCCCTATGGGTTTGTCCCATATATTTTACCAGGAAACATAGATAGGGCAGGCTCTGAAACTCAACACCTTCCTAAACATACCGAAGCGTTCCGAATCCATTGGCCATGTTCATTTTTTCTCTCCGAATGTTTTTGGATCTAACCCTAACCCTAAGTGGGTTTTTCCCAATGGGATTTTCATATATATTTTACCGGGAAAGATAGGGCAGGCTCCAAATCTCAACACCTTCCTAAACATAGCGAAGCATTACGAATCCATTGGCGATATCCATTTTTCTCTCCGAGTTCATTTGGAACTAACCCTAACCGTAAGTGGGTTTTTCCTCTATGGGTTTGTCCCATATATTTTACCAGGAAGCATAGATAGGGCAGGCTCCAAAACTCAATACATTCCTAAACATACCGATGTGATACGAATCCATTGATGATGTCCAATTTTCGCTCCGAGTTCATAGGAACCTAACCCTAACCCTAAGTGGATTTTACCCCTATGGAGTTTTCCCATGTATTTTACCAGGAAACATAGATAGGGCAGGCTCTGAAACTCAACACCTTCCTAAACATAGCAAAGCATTACGAATCCATTGGCGATATCCATTTTTCTCTCCGAGTTCATTTGGATCTAACCCTAACCCTAAGTGGGTTTTCCCCTATGGGTTTGTCCCATATATTTTACCAGGAAACATAGATAGGGCAGGCTCCAAAACTCAACACCTTCCTAAACATACCGAAGCGTTCCGAATCCATAGGCGATGTTCATTTTTTCTCTCCAAATGTTTTTGGATCTAACCCTAACCCTAAGTGGGTTTTTCCCAATGGGATTTTCATATATATTTTATCGGGAAAGATAGGGCAGGCTCCAAAACTCAACACATTCCTAAACATACCGATGTGATACGAATCCATTGATGATGTCCAATTTTCGCTCCGAGTTCATAGGAACCTAACCCTTACCCTAAGTAGATTTTTCCCCTATGGAGTTTTCCCATGTATTTTACCAGGAAACATAGATAGGGCAGGCTCTGAAACTCAACACCTTCCTAAACATACCGAAGCGTTCTGAATCCATTGGCGATGTTCATTTTTTCTCTCCGAATGTTTTTGGATCTAACCCTAACCCTAAGTGGGTTTTTCCCCTATGGGATTTTCATATATATATTTACCAGGAAAGATAGGGCAGGCTCTGAAACTCAACACGTTCCTAAACATACCAATGTGCTACGAATCCATTGGCGATGTCCATTTTTCTCTCTGAGTTCATTTGGATCTAACCCTAACCGTAAGTGGGTTTTCCCTCTATGGGTTTGTCCCATATATTTTACCAGGAAACATAGATAGGGAAGGCTCTGAAACTAAACACCTTCGTAAACATAGCGATGCGTGACGAATTCATTGGTGATGTCCATTTTTCTCTCCGAGTTCATAGGAACCTAACCCTAACCCTAACTGGGTTGTTCCCCTAAGGAAGTTTCCCATTTATTTTACCACGAAACAGAGATAGGGCAGGGTCCAAAACTCAACACATTCCTAAACATACCGATGTGATACGAATCCATTGATGATGTCCAATTTTCGCTCCGAGTTCATAGGAACCTAACCCTAACCCTAAGTGGATTATTCCCCTATGGAGTTTTCCAATGTATTTTATCAGGAAACATAGATAGGGCAGGCTCTGAAAGTAAACACTTTCCTAAACATTGTGAAGTGTGACGAATTCATTGGTGATGTCCATTTTTCTCTCCGAGTTCATTTGGACCTTACCCTAACTGGGTTTTTCCCCTAAGGGATTTTCCCATTTATTTTACCAGGAAACATAGATAGGGCAGGCTCCAAAACTCAACACATTCCTAAACATACCGATGTGATATGAATCCATTGATGATGTCCAATTTTCGCTCCGAGTTCATAGCAACCTAACCCTAACCCTACGTGGGTTTTTCCCCTATGGGATTTTCATATATATTTTACTGGGAAAGATAGAGCAGGCTCCAAAACTCAACACATTCCTAAACATACCGATGTGACACGAATCCATTGATGATGTCCAATTTTCGCTCCGAGTTCACGGGGACCTAACCCTAACCCTGAGTGGATTTTTCCCCTATGGAGTTTTCCCATGTATTTTATCAGGAAACATAGATAGGGCAGGCTCTGAAACTAAACACTTTCCTAAACATACCGATGTGATACGAATCCATTGGCGATGTCCATTTATTCTCTCCGAATTGATTTGGATCTAACCATAACCCTAAGTGGGTTTTTCCCCAATGGGATTTTCATATATATTTTGCCAGGAAAGATAGGGCAGATGATCTCTCTGAGTTCATCTGGATCTAACCCTAACCCTAAGTGGGTTTTTCCCCTATAAGTTTGTCCCATGTATTTTACCAGAAAACATAGATAAGGCAGGGTCCACAACTCAACACCTTCCTAAAAAAAACGATGCACTATGAATCCATTGACGAGGTCTATTTTTCTTTCAGAGTTCACGGAAACCTAAACCTAAACCTAAGTAGATTTTTCCCCCATGGGAC
This sequence comes from Crotalus tigris, assembly GCF_016545835.1. NCBI lineage: Eukaryota > Metazoa > Chordata > Lepidosauria > Squamata > Viperidae > Crotalus > Crotalus tigris. The sequence goes on from NW_024097014.1 coordinate 102,653, forward strand.
TTTCCCATGTATTTTACCAGGAAACGTAGATAGGGCGGGCTCTGAAACTCAACACCCTCCTAAACATAGCGAAGCGTGACGAATTCATTGGTGATGTCCATTTTTCTCTCCCAGTTCATTTGGATCTAACCCTAACCCTAAGTGGATTTTTCCTCTATGGGTTTGTTCAATATATTTTACCAGGAAACATAGATAGGGCAGGCTCTGAAAATCAAAACCTTCCTAAACATACCGAAGCGTTCCGAATCCATTGGCGATGTCAATTTTTTCTCTCCGAATGTTTTTGGATCTAACCCTAAGTGGGTTTTTCCCCTATGGGATTTTCATATATATTTTACCAGGAAAGATAGGGCAGGCTCCAAAACTCAACACATTCCTAAACACACCGATGTGATACGAATACATTGATGATGTCCAATTTTCGCTCCGAGTTCATAGGAACCTAACCCTAACCCTAAGTGGATTTTTCCCCTATGGAGTTTTCCCATGTATTTTACCAGGAAACATAGATAGGGCAGGCTCTGAAACTCAACACCTTCCTAAACATACCGAAGCATTCCCCAATCCATTGACGAGGTCCATTTTTCTTTCAGAGTTCATGGAAACCTAACCCTAACCCTAAGTGGATTTTTCCCCCATGGGACCTTCCCATGTATTTTACCAGGAAACATAGATAGGGAAGGCTCCGAAATTCAACACCTTCCTAAAGATGCCGACGCGTTCCAAATCGATTAACGAGGTCCATTTTTCTCTCCGAGTTAATTTGGATCAAACCCTAACCCATAGTGGTTTTTCCCCATATGGGTTTGTCCCATGTATTTTACCAGGAAACATAGATAGGGCAGGCTCTGACACTCAAGACCTTCCTAAACATACCGAAGCGTTCCGAATACATTGACGAGGTCTATATTTCTTTCAGAGTTCACGGAAACCTAATGCTAAACCTAAGTGGATTTTTCCCCCATGAGACTTTCCCATGTATTTTACCAGGAAACCTAGATAGGGCAGGCTCTGAAACTCAACACCTTCCTAAACATAGCGAAGCATTACGAATCCATTGGCGATATCCATTTTTCTCTCCGAGTTCATTTGGATATAACCCTAACCCTAAGTGGATTTTTCCCTATGGGATTTTCATATATATTTTACCAGGAAAGATAGGGCAGGCTCCAAAACTCAACACATTCCTAAACATACCGATGTGATACGAATCCATTGATGATGTCCAATTTTCGCTCCGAGTTCATAGGAACCTAACCCTAACCCTAAGTGGATTTTACCCCTATGGAGTTTTCCCATGTATTTTACCAGGAAACATAGATAGGGCAGGCTCTGAAACTCAACACCTTCCTAAACATAGCAAAGCATTATGAATCCATTGGCGATATCCATTTTTCTCTCCGAGTTCATTTGGATCTAACCCTAACCCTAAGTGGGTTTTCCCCTATGGGTTTGTCCCATATATTTTACCAGGAAACATAGATAGGGCAGGCTCCAAAACTCAACACCTTCCTAAACATACCGAAGCGTTCCGAATCCATTGGCGATGTTCATTTTTTCTCTCCGAATGTTTTTGGATCTAACCCTAACCCTAAGTGGGTTTTTCCCAATGGGATTTTCATATATATTTTACCGGGAAAGATAGGGCAGGCTCCAAAACTCAACACATTCCTAAACATACCAATTTCATACGAATCCATTGATGATGTCCAATTTTCGCTCCGAGTTCATAGGAACCTAACCCTTACCCTAAGTAGATTTTTCCCCTATGGAGTTTTCCCATGTATTTTACCAGGAAACATAGATAGGGAAGGCTCTGAAACTAAACACCTTCCTAAAAATAGCGAAGTGTGACGAATTCATTGGTGATGTCCATTTTTCTCTCCGAGTTCATGGGGACCTAACCCTAACCCTAACTGGGTTTTTCCCCTAAGGGATTTTCCCATTTATTTTACCTGCCCTATGTTTCCTGGTAAAATACATGGGAAAACTCCATAGGGGAAAAATGAACTCGGAGCGAAAATTGGACATCATCAATGGATTCGTATCACATCAGTATGTTTGGGAATGTGTTGAGGTTTGGAGCCTGCCCTATCTTTCCTGGTAAAATATATATGAAAATCCCATAGGGAAAAACCCACTTAGGGTTAGGGTTAGATCCAAATGAACTCGAAGAGAAAAATGAACACCGTCAATAGATTTGTAACACTTCGTTATGTTTAGGATGATTTTGAGTTTCGAAGCCCGCCCTATTTTTGTGACCTGGTAAAATTCATGGGAAAAATCCAATAGGGGAAAAACCAAGTTACAGTTATGGTTAGGTTCCTATGAACTCTGAGAGAAAATTGGACATCGTTAATGGATTCATACCGCATCGTTTTTTTTAGGAAGGTGTTGAGTTTTGGACCCTGCCCTATCTATGTTTCCTGGTAAAATAAATGGGACAAACCTATAGGGGAAAAACCCACTTAGGGTTAGATCCAGATGAACTCGGAGAGAAAAATGGACATCGCCAATAGATTCGTAGCGCATTGGTATTTTTATGAAGGTGTTGAGTTTTGGACCCTGCACTATCTATGTTTCCTGGTAAAATAAATGGGAAAATCCCTTAGGGGAAAAACCCAGTTAGGGTTAGGGTTAGGTCCCCATGAACTCGGAGAGAAAAATGGACATCACCAATGAATTCGTCACGCTTCGCTATTTTTAGGAAGGTGTTTAGTTTCAGAGCCTGCCCTATGTTTCCTGGTAAAATACATGGGAAAACTCCATAGGGGAAATACCCACTTAGGGTTAGGGTTAGGTTCCTATGAACTCGGAGCGAAAATTGGATATCATCAATGGATTCGTATCACATCGGTATGTTTGGGAATGTGTTGAGGTTTGGAGCCTGCCCTATCTTTCCTGGTAAAATATATATGAAAATCCCATAGGGAAAACCCACTTAGGGTTAGGGTTAGATCCAAATGAACTCGAAGAGAAAAATGAACACCGTCAATAGATTTGTAACACTTCGTTATGTTTAGGATGATTTTGAGTTTCGAAGCCCGCCCTATTTTTGTGACCTGGTAAAATTCATGGGAAAAATCCAATAGGGGAAAAACCAAGTTACAGTTATGGTTAGGTTCCTATGAACTCTGAGAGAAAATTGGACATGGTCAATGGATTCGTAGCGCATCGTTTTTTTTAAGGAAGGTGTTGAGTTTTGGACCTTGCCCTATCTATGTTTCCTGGTAAAATAAATGGGAAAATCCGTTAGGGGAAAAACCCCGTTAGGGTTAGGGTTAGGACCCCATGAACTCGGAGAGAAAAATGGACATCACCAATGAATTCGTACCGCTTCGCTATGTTTAGGAAGGTGTTTAGTTTCAGAGCCTGCCCTATCTATGTTTCCTGGTAAAATAAATGGGAAAACTCGATAGGGGAAAAATCCACTCAGGGTTAGGGTTAGGTTCCCATGAACTCGGAGCGAAAATTGGACATCATCAATGGATTCGTATGAAATTGGTATGTTTAGGAATGTGTTGAGTTTTGGAGCCTGCCCTATCTTTCCTGGTAAAATATATATCAAAATCCCATAGGAGAAAAACCCACTTAGGCTTAGGGTTAGATCCAAAAACATTCGGAGAGAAAAAATTAACATCGCCAATGGATTCGGAACGCTTCGGTATGTTCAGGCAGGCTCCAAAACTCAACACCTTCCTAAACATACCGATGTGATACGAATTCATTGATGATGTCCAATTTTTTGCTCCGAGTTCACGGGGACCTAACCCTAACCCTGAGTGGATTTTTCCACTATGGATTTTTCCCATGTATTTTACCAGGAAACATAGATAGGGCAGGCTCTGAAACTCAACACCTTCCTAAACATAGTGAAGCATTACGAATCCATTGGCGATATCCATTTTTCTCTCCGAGTTCATTTGGATCTAACCCTAACCCAAAGTGTGTTTTTCCTCTATGGGTTTGTCCCATATATTTTACCAGAAAACATAGATAGGGCAGGGTCCAAAACTCAACACCTTCCTAAAAAAAACGATGCGCTACGAATCCATTGACGATGTCCAATTTTCTCTCAGAGTTCATAGGAACCTAACCATAACCGTAACTTGGTTTTTCCCCTATTGGATTTTTCCCATGAATTTTACCAGGACACAAAAATAGGGCGGGCTTCAAATCTCAAAATCTTCCTAAACATAACGAAGCGTTACAAATCTATTGACGGTGTTCATTTTTCTCTTCGAGTTGATGGGGACCTGACCGTAAACAAAAGTTGGTTATTCCACTATGAGATTTTCCCAAGTATTTTATCTGGAAACATAGATAGGGCAGGCTCGAAAACTAAACATCCTCCTAAAAATAGCAATAAACTCGGAAAGAAAAATTGTTATCCCCAATGGATTCGTAGCACATAGGTATTTTTAGGAATGTGTTGAGTTTCAGAGCCTGCCCTATCTATGTTTCCTGGACCAATACATGGGAAATCTCCATAGTGAAAAAATCCACTCAGGGTTAGGGTTAGGTCCCCATGAACTCGGAGCGAAAATTGTACATCATCAATGGATTCGTATCACATTGCTATGATTAGGAATGTGTTGAGGTTTTGAGCCTGCCCTATCTTTCCTTTGTAAAATATATATGAAAATCCAATAGGGGAAAAACCCACTTAGGGTTAGGGTTAGATCCAAAAACGTTCGGAGAGAAAAAAATGAACATCGCCAATAGATTCAGAACGCTTCGGTATGTTTAGGAAGGTGTTTAGTTTCAGAGCCTGCCCTATCGATGTTTCCTGGTAAAATACATGGGAAAACTCCATAGGGGAAAAATCCACTTAGGGTTAGGGTTAGGTTCCTATGAACTCGGAGCGAAAATTGGACATCATCAATGGATTCGTATGAAATTGGTATGTTTAGGAATGTGTTGAGTTTTGGAGCCTGCCCTATCTTTCCTGGTAAAATATATATCAAAATCCCATAGGAGAAAAACCCACTTAGGCTTAGGGTTAGATCCAAAACCATTCGGAGAGAAAAAATGAACATCGCCAATGGATTCGGAACGCTTCGGTACGTTTAGGAAGGTATTGAGTTTCAGAGCCTGCCCTATCTATGTTTCCTGGTAAAATATATGGGACAAACCCATAAAGGAAAAACCCACTTAAGGTTAGGATTAGATCCAAATGAACACGGAGAGAAAAATGGATATCGCCAATGGATTCGTAATGCTTCGCTATGTTTAGGAATGTGTTGAGTTTTGGAGCCTGCCCCATCTTTCCTGGTAAAATATATATGAAAATCCCATAGGGGAAAAACCCACTTACGGTTAGGGTTAGATCCAAAAACATTCGGAGAGAAAAAATGAACATCGCCAATGGATTCGGAACGCTTCGGTATGTTTAGGAACGTGTTGAGTTTCAGAGCCTGCCCTATCTATGTTTCCTGGTAAAATATATGGGACAAACCCATAGAGGAAAAACCCACTTAGGGTTAGGGTTAGATCCAAATAAACTCGGAGAGAAAAATGGATATCGCCAATGGATTCATAATGCTTCACTATGTTTAGGAAGGTGTTGAATTTCAGAGCCTGCCCTATCTATGTTTCCTGGTAAAATACATGGGAAAACTCCATAGGGGAAATAGCCACTTAGGGTTAGGGTTAGGTCCGCATGAACCCGGAGAGAAAAATGGACATCTCCAATCGATTCGTAACACTTTGATATTTTTAGGAGGATGTTTAGTTTTGGAGCCTGCCTTATCTTTCCTGCTAAAATACAAGGGACAAACCCATAGGGGAAAAACCCACTTAGGTTTAGGGTTAGATCCAGATCAACTTGGAGAGAAAAATGGACATCGCCAATGAATTCGTAGCACATCGGTATGTTTAGGAAGGTGATGAGTTTCGAAGCCTGCCCCATCTATATTTCCCAGCAAAATACATGGATAAATCCCATAGGGGAAAAACCCACATAAGGTTAGGGTTAGGTACCCATGAACTCGGAGAGAAAAATAGTCATCGCCAATCGATTCGTAACACTTTGCTATGTTTAGAAAGGTGTTGAGTTTTGGAGCCTGCCCTATCAATTTTTCCTTGTAAAATACATGGGACAAACCCATAGGGGAAAAACCCACTTAGGGTTAGCGTTAGGTCCCCATGAACTCGGAGACAAAAATGGTCATCGCCAATCGATTCGTAACGCTTCATTATATTTAGGAAGATTTTGTGTTTCGAAGCCCCCCTATTTTTGTTTCCTGGTAAAATACATCGGAAAATCTCATAGGGGAAAAACCCACTTATTTTTAGTGTTAGGTCCCCATGAAGCCAGAAAGAAAAATTGACATCGCCAATGGACTGGTAACGCTTCGGTATGTTTAGGTAGGTATTGAATTTTGGAGCCTACCTTTCTATGTTTCCTTGAAAATACATGGGAAAAAACCCATAGGGAAAAAACCAAGTTAGGGTTAGGGTTAGGTCCCCATGAACTCTGAGAGAAAATTAGACATCATCAATGGATTTGTAGCGCATCGATATTTTTACGAAGGTGTTGAGTTTCGGAGCCTGCCCTATTTATGTTTTCTGGAAAAATACATGCGACAAACCCATAGGGGAAAAAGCCACTTATGGTTAGTGTTAGATCCAGATGAACTCGGAGAGAAAAATGGACATCGCCAATGAATTCGTAGCACATCGGTATGTTTAGGAAGGTGATGAGTTTCGGAGCCTGCCCCATCTATGTTTCCCAAAAAAATACATGGATAAATCCCATAGGGGAAAAACTCACTTAAGGTTAGGGCTAGGTCCCCATAAACTCAGAGAGAAAATTGGACCTCGTTAATTGATTCGGAACGCTTCGGTATGTTTAGGAAGGTGTTGAATTTCGAAGCCCGCCTTATCTATGTTTCCTGGTAAAATACATGGGACAAAACCATAGGGGGAAAACCAACTTAGGGTTACGGTTAGATCCAAATGAACTCAGAGAGAAAAATGGACATCGACAATGGATTCATAGCACATCGGTATGTTTAGGAAGGTGTTGAGTTACGGAACCTACCCCATCTATGTTTCCTGCTAAAATACATGGGAAAATCCCAGAGGGGAAAAATCCACTTACGGTTAGGGTTAGGTCCCCATGAACTCGGAGAAAAATGGACATCACCAATGAATTCGTCACGCTTCGCTATGTTTAGGAAGGTGTTTAGTTTCAGAGCCTGCTCTATCTATGTTTCCTGGTAAAATACATGGGAAAACTCCATAGGGAAAAAATCCACTTAGGGTTAGGGTTAGGTTCCTATGAACTCGGAGCGAAAATTGGACATCATCAATGGATTCGTATCACATCGGTATGTTTAGGAATGTGGTGAGTTTTGGAGCCTGCCCCATCTTTCCTGGTAAAATATATATGAAAATAACATAGGGGAAAAACCCACTTAGGGTTAGGGTTAGATCCAAACCAATTCAGAGAGAAAAAATGGACATCGCCAATGGATTCGGAACACTTCGATATGTTTAGGAAGGTGTTGAGTTTCAGAGCCTGCCCTATCTATGTTTCCTGGTAAAATACATGGGAAAACTCCATAGGGGAAATAGCCACTTAGGGTTAGGGTTAGGTCCCCATGAACTCGGAGAGAAAAATGGACATCTCCAATCGATTCGTAACACTTTGCTATTTTTAGGAGGATGTTTAGTTTTGGAGCCTGCCCAATCTATGTTTCCAGATAAAATACTTGGGAAAATCTCATAGGGGAATAACCAACTTATGTTTACGGTTAGGTCCCCATCAACTCGAAGAGAAAAATGAACACCGTCAATAGATTTGTAACGCTTCATTATGTTTAGGAAGATTTTTAGTCTCGAAGCCCGCCCTATTTTTGTTTCCTGGTAAAATTCATGGGAAAAATCCAATAGGGGAAAAACCAAGTTACCGTTATGGTTAGGTTCCTATGAACTCGGAGAGAAAATTGGACATCGTCAATGGATTCGTAGCGCATCGTTTTTTTTAGGAAGGTGTTGAGTTTTGGACCCTAACCCTAACCTTATGTGGGTTTTTCCCCTATGGGATTTATCCATGTATTTTACCGGGAAATATAGATGGGGCAGGCTCCGAAACTCATCACCTTCCTGAACATACCGATGTGCTACGAATTCATTGGCGATGTCCATTTTTCTCTCCGAGTTGATCTGGATGTAACCCTAACCCAAAGTGGGTTTTTCCCCTATGGGTTTGTCCCATGTATTTTACCAGGAAAGATAGGGCAGGATCCAAAACTCAACACATTCCTTAACATACTGATGTGATACGAATCCATTGACAATGTCCAATTTATTCTCGGAGTTCATAGGAACATAACCCTAACCCTAAGTGTATTTTTCCCATATGGAATTTGCCATGTATTTTACCAGGAAACATAGATAGGGCAGGCTCTGAAACTCAACACCTTCCTAAACATAGCGAAGCATTACGAATCCATTGGAGATATTCATTTTTCTCTCCGAGTTCATTTGGATCTAACCCTAACCCTAAGTGGGTTTTTCCTCTATCGGTTTGTCCCATATATTTTACCAGGAAACATAGATAGGGCAGGCTCTGAAACTCAACACCTTCCTAAACATACCACAGCATTCCGAATCCATTGGCGATGTTCATTTTTTCTCTCCGAATGTTTTTGGATCTAACCCTAACCCTAAGTGGGTTTTTCCCTTAAGGGATTTTCATATATATTTTAGCAGGAAAGATAGGGCAGGCTCCAAAACTCTACACATTCCTAAACATACCGATGTGATACGAATCCATTGGGGATGTCCATTTTTCTCTCCGAGTTCATGGGGACCTAACCCTAACCCTAACTTGTTTTTTCCCCAAGGGATTTTCCCATTTATTTTACCAGGAAACATAGATAGGGCAGGGTCCAAAACTCAACACCTTCCTAAAAATACCGATGTGCTACTAATCTATTGGCGATATCCCTTTTTCTCTCCGAGTTCATCTTGCTCTAACCCTAACCCTAAGTGGGTTTTTCACCTATAGGTTTGTCCCATGTATTTTACCAGAAAACATAGGAATGTTAAGGAATGTGTTGAGTTTGGGAGCCTGCCCTATCTTTCCTATTAAAATACATGGGACAAACCCATAGGGGAAAAACCCACTTAGGGTTAGGGTTAGATCCAGATCAACTCAGAGAGAAAAATGGACATCGCCAATGAATTCGTAGCACATCGGTATATTTAGGAAGGTGATGAGTTTTGGAGCCTGCCCCATCTATATTTCCCCGGAAAATACATGGATAAATCCCATTGGGGAAAAACCCACATAGGGTTAGGGTTAGGTACCCATGAACTCGGAGAGAAAAATACTCATCGCCAATCGATTCGTAACACTTCGCTATGTTTAGAAAGTTGTTGAGTTTTGAACCCTGCCCCATCTATGTTCCCTGGTAAAATACATTGTAAAATACCATAGTGGAAAAAACTCACTTAGGGTTAGGGTTAGCTCCCAATGAACTCTGAGAGAAAAATGGACCTCGTCAATGGATTCGGAACGCTTCAGTATGTTTAGGAAGGTGATGAGTTTCGGAACCTGCCCCATTTATGTTTCCTGGTAAAATACATGGGAATATACCATAGGGGAAGAACCCACTTATGGTTAGGTTTAGATCCCTATGAACTTGGAGAGATAAATAGGGTTAGCCAATGGATTCATAGCACATCGGTATGTTTAGAAAGGTGTTGAGTTTTGGACCCTGCCCTATCTATGTTTCCTGGTAAAATACATGGGAAAATTCCATAGTGGAAAAATCCACTTAGGGTTAGGGTTAGATTCCTATGAATTCGGAGAATAAATTGGACATTGTCAATGGATTCGTATCACATCGGTATGTTTAGGAAGGTGTTTAATTTCGGAGCCCACCCTATCTGTTTCCTGGTAAAATACATGTGAAAATCCCATAGGGGGAAAATCCACTTAGGGTTATCATTAGGTCCCCATGAACTTGGAGAGAAAATTGGACATCGTCAATGGATTCGTAGCGCATCGGTATGTTTAGGAAAGTGTTCATTTTTGGAGCCTGCCGCATCTATGCTTCCTGGAAAAATACATCGCAAAATCTCACAGTGGAAAAACCCACTTAGGATTAGTGTTAGGTCCCCATGAACTGTGAGAGAAAAATGGACACCATCAATAGATTCGTAACGCTTTGGTATTTTTAGGAATATGTTGAGTTTTGGAGCCTGCAGTATCTATGTTTCCTGGTAAAATACATGGGAAAATACGAAAAAGGAAAAATCCACTTAGGTTTAGGGTTAGGTCCCCATGAACTCTGAGAGAAAAATGGACATCCTCAATGGATGCGTGGTGCATCAGAATGGTTAGGAATGTGTTAAGTTTCAGAGCCTTCCCTATCTTTCCTAGTAAAATACATGGGAAATCCCATAGGGGAAAAAGCCATTAAGGTTTACGGTTAGATCCAACTGAACTCGGAAAGAAAAATGGCCATTGCCAATTAATTCGTAGCACATCGGTATGTTTAGGAAGGTTTTTGAGTTTCGGAGCCATCTATATTTCCTGGTAAAATACATGGGAAAATCCCTTAGGGGAAAAACCCACTTAGGGTTAGGGTTAGATCCCTATGAACTTGGTGAGATAAATAGGCTTCGCCAATGGATTCGTAATGCTTCACTATGTTTAGGAAGGTGTTGAGTTTCAGAGCCTGCCCTATCTGTGTTTCCTGGTAAAATATATGGGAAAACTCCATAGGGGAAAAATCCACTTAGGGTTAGGTTCCTATGAACTCGGAGTGAAAATTGGACATCATCAATGGATTCGTACCACATCGGTATGTTTAGGAATGTGTTGAGTTTCGGAGCCTGCCCTATCTTTCCTGGTAAAATATATATGAAAATCCCATAGGGGAAAAACCCACTTAGGGTTAGGGTTAGATCCAAACCAATTCAGAGAGAAAAAATGGACATCGCCAATGGATTCGGAACACTTCGATATGTTTAGGAAGGTGTTGAGTTTCAGAGCCTGCCCTATCTATGTTTCCTGGTAAAATATATGGGACAAACCCATAGAGGAAAAACCCACTTAGGGTTAGTGTTAGATCCAAATGAAGTCGGAGAGAAAAATGGATATCGCCAATGGATTTGTAGCACATTGGTATGTTTAGGAACGTGTTGAGTTTCGGAGCCTCCCCATCTATGTCTCCTGGTAAAATAAATGGGAAACTCCCATCGGGGAAAAACCCACTTAGGGTTAGGGTTACGTCCCCATGAACTCGGAGAGAAAAATAGACATCACCAATGAATATGTAACACTTCGCTATGTTTAGGAAGGTGTTTAGTTTCTGAGCCCACCCTATCTGTTTCCTGGTAAAATACATGGGAAAATCCCATAGGGGAAAAATCCACTTAGGGTTATCGTTAGTTCCCCATGAACTCGGTGAGAAAATTGGACATCGTCAATGGATTCGTAGCGCATCAGTATGTTTAGGAAGGTGTTGAGTTTCGGAGCCTACCCTATCTTTCTTGGTAAAATACATGGCAAAATCTCATAGGGAAAAAACCCACTTAGGGTTAGGGTTAGGTCCCCATGAACTGTGAGAGAAAAATGGACACCGTCAATAGATTCGTAACGCTTCGGTATTTTTAGGAAGATGTTGAGTTTCGGAGCCTGTATCTGTTTCCTGGTAAAATAGATGGGAAAATCCGATAAAGGAAAAATCCACTTAGGGTTAGGGTTAGGTCCCTATGAACTCTGAGAGAAAAACGGACATCCTCAATGGATTCATAGTGCATCAGAATGGTTAGGAACGTGTTGAGTTTCGGAGCCCACCTTATCTATGTGTCCTGGTAAAATACATGGGACAAACCAAGAGGGGAAAAACCAACTTAGGGTTAGATCCAAATGAACTCGGAAAGAAAAATGAACATCGCCAATGGAGTCGGAACACTTCGGTATGTTTAGGAAGATGTTGAGTTTTGAACCCTGCGCCATCTATGTTTCCTGGTAAAATACATTGTAAAATCCTTAGTGGAAGAAAACCACTTAGGGTTAGGGTTAGCTCCCAATGAACTCTGATAGAAAAATGGACCTCGTCAATGGATTCGGAACGCTTTGGTATGTTTAGGAAGTTGGTGAGTTTCGGAGCCTGCCCCATCTATGTTTGCTGGTAAAATACATGGGAAAATCTCATAGGGGAAAAACCCACTTAGGGTTAGAGTTAGGTCCCCATGAACCGAGAGAGAAAAATGGACATCGTCAATGGATTCGTAATGCTTCGCTATATCTAGGAAGGTGTTGACTTTCGGGGCCTGCCCTTTTTTTTTTTCCGGTAAAATACATGGGAAAATCCCATAGGGGAAAAACCCACTTATGGCTAGGGTTACGTCCCCATGAACCCAGAGAGAAAAGTGGACATTGTGAATTGATTCGTAAACACTTTGGTATGTTTAGGAAGATTTTAAGTTTTGGAGCATGGCTTATCTATCTTTCATGGTAAAATACATGGTAAAATCCCATAGGGGGAAAACCCACTTAGGGTTAGGATTAGGTCGCCATGAATTCAGAGAGAAAAATGGACATCGTCAATGGATTCACAATGCTTCAGTATGTTTAGGAAGGTGTTGAGTTTCGGAACCCGCCCTACCTATGTTTCCTGATAAAATAGATGGGAAAATCCCATAGGGGAAAAACCCACTTATGGTTAGGGTTAGGTCCCCATGAACCCAGAGAGAAAAGTGGACATTGTCCATTGATTTGTAAACAGTTTGGATTCGGAACGCTTCGGTATGTTTAGGAAGGTGGTGAGTTTCGGAGCCTGCCCCATCCATATTTCCTGGTAAAATACATGGTAAAATCCCATTGGGGAAAAACCTACTTAGGGTTAGGGTTAGTTCCCCATGAACTCAGAGAGAAAATTGGACATCTCCAATGAATTCGTAACGCTTCGTTATGTTTAGGAAGATTTTGCATTTCGGAACCCGCCCTACCTATGTTTCCTGATAAAATAGATGGGGAAATTCCATAGGGGAAAAACCCACTTAGGATTAGGGTTAGGTCCCCATGAACTCAGAGATAAAAATAGACATCACTAATGGATTCCTAATGCTTCGTTATGTTTAGAAGGATTTTGTCTTTCGGAGCTCGCCCTATTTTTGTTTCCTGGTAAAATACATGGGAAAATCCCATAGGGGAAAACCCCACTTAGGGTTAGGTCCCCATGAACTTGGAGAAAAAATAGAGATCGCCAATGGATTCGTAATGCTTCAGTATGTTTAGGAAGGTTTTGAGTTTCGGAGCCCACCATATCTATGTTTCCTGGTAAAATATATGTGAAAATCCCATAGGGGAAAACCCACTTAGGGTTAGTGTTAGGTCCCCATGAACTCGGAGAGAAAAATAGACATTGCCAATGGTTTCGTTAAGAATCTATTGGCGATGTCCATTTTTCTCTCCGAGTTAATTTGGATCTAACCCTAACCCTAAGTGGATTTTTCCCCTATGGGTTTGTCCCATGTATTTTACCAGGTAACATAGATAGGGCGGTGTCCGAAACTCAACACCTTCCTAACCATTCCGATGCACTACGAACAATTGGCAATGTCAATTTTTCTCTCCGAGTTCATGAGAACCTAACCCCAACCCTAAATGGGTTTTTCCCCCTATGATATTTTCCCATGTATTTTACCAGGAAACATAGATAGGGCGGGCTCCAAAGCTCAACACCTTCCTAAACATACTGAGATGCTACAAATCCATTGGCGATGTCCATTTTTCTCCCCGAGTTCATGGGGCTCTAACCCTAACCCTAAGTGGTTTTTTCCCATATTGGATTTTATTATGTATTTTACCAGCAAATATAGATAGGGCATGCTCCGAAACTTAACATTTTCCTAAACATACCGAAGCATTACCAATCGATTGGCAATATCCATTTTTGTCTCTGAGTTCATGGGGACCTATCCCTAACCCTAAGTGTGTTTTTCCCCTATGCGTTTTTCCCATGTATATTACTAGGAAACATAGACAGGGTTGGCTCCAAAACTCAACACCTTCGTAAGTATACCAATACACTACAAATCCATTGGCGATGTCCATTTTGCTCTCTGACTTCATGGGGAGCTTACCCTAACCCTTAGTGGGTTTTTCCCGTAGTACAAAGGAAAAATCCAAGGAGAGGTGTATTACAATTGTCACAATCAATCTGAAGTGAGGCTGTTTTTCTAGCAGAATGTCTTAAATATGCAAAGGTAAGCCTTTTTCTCTTCCCAGCTGCAATTCAAGATTAGAATTCCCTATATCATGGATGGGAACAGCAAGGACTGCATTGTTCTTTCTCTGCTGGTAGTGGGGCTTGGTGCCTTAGGTTTCTACTTGACAAGTAGGTATGCTCATCTTCTGCAGAAGGCCCTTTGTTCTGCTAGAGCTGACCCCACTTCACACTGAATTCACAAACGGTTATTGGCCAAGATGGATTACTCTGGAAATATACATTAGTATGTGAAATAGAATAGCACTTAGCAATAGCAAAAGCACTTATGAATGGAATGGAATGGAATGGCATAGAATAGAATAGAATAGAATAGAATAGAATAGAATAGAATAGAATAGAATAGAATAGAATGGAATGGAATGGAATGGAATGGAATGGAATGGAATGGAATAGAATAGAATAGAATAGAATAGAATAGAATAGAATAGAATAGAATAGAATAGAATAGAATAGAATAGAATAGAATAGGAACGGACCTTGGAAGTCCCCTAATCCAGCCCCCTGCTCAAGCAGGAGAGCATATACTATTTCAGACAAGTAACTGCCAGGCTGTGGGCCAGTTTCTTCATACCTAAGCTGCACCCAACCCATTACCAGCAATGCAAAAAGAGTCGTGGTACATTGCTACATGTCATGTGACGTGGCGAGTTTGACACCCGTGGTCTAGTTTTTTCTTTTAAACCTCCAGTTATGGAGGACCCACAATTTCTGAAGGCAAGCTCTTCCAGTGGTTAATTGTCCTCACTGTTAGGAACTTTCTCTTTAATTCCAGGTTGCTTCTCTCTTTGATCAGTTTCCCACCATTGTTTCTTGTCCTGCCCTCTGGTCCTTTGGAGAATAATTTGATGCCCTCTTCTTTGTGGCAACCCCTCAAATGCTGCAATACTGCCATCATGTCGCCCCTGTTTCTTCTTTTCTTTAGACTATTTTCCCAAGCTTATCCTTCCTCCAATGCTCTTTCTTAAATTAATTCTCTCTTCCCTTTCCTTTATTTTTCCTTTGTCTTTGGCATGTTTGGCATGAGAAATATGTGTAGGTGTGAGTGTGCCTTTGAATCAAACTTGACTCCTGCCTGGACCATTTTCTTGGCATTTTTTTTTTCAGAAATGATTTGCCATTATCTCATTTCTAGGACTGACAGAGAGTGACTGGCCCAAGATCACCCAGCTGGCTTTGTGCCAGCACAAGAATACAACTCATGACCTTCCAGTTTTTAGCCTGATGCCTTAACCAGTGCACCAAACATGGCATAAGATATACATTATATATAAAAATGGAAAATATATTTAATATATTTTAACATCATTTTATATTATTATTCCAAAAGCAGAAAAAAGTAAAAGACAAAGAGAGAGAGAAATAGGAATAACTATATATTATGTTTACATTTAAGACAACATTCCGTTTAACATTCAGATACATTAAACTTGACTGCATTGATTAATTCCAATCAATCTTTCTGTAATATCAACAGGGAAACAATTTATAAACAGAAAGCAAACCTGAATAGGTGATTCAAGATTACAGGAGGCTAAACTGTCTTTCAAAAATTAAAGAATAATCATTTTATACATCTCTACCTACCCTCCAGGCTCAAAAAATCCATATCTTTTTTCATATTGTGATAGAGTCATATACTAACCATACCCATAGCAGGATTCTTTCTTTTTTAACCTGCTTACTCGTATACCATATAGAGAAATTGAAGTCAAAATATTTGCCTGGAGATAAAGACCTTTTTCTCATGCTTTAAAAAAAAGTAAATTAGGGAACGCAGA
Organism: Crotalus tigris; assembly: GCF_016545835.1. Classification (NCBI taxonomy): domain Eukaryota; kingdom Metazoa; phylum Chordata; class Lepidosauria; order Squamata; family Viperidae; genus Crotalus; species Crotalus tigris. Next base: position 118,692 of record NW_024097014.1, read on the forward strand.
ATGTTCAAAGGCAACATTGTCTGTAATCGATAGGCCAAGTCAATATTCCATCAACATTTAACAAGAACATTGAAGAATAACTTCCACAGCAGCATCTTTTTCAGACTTTAAAATCACTCTTGTATTATCCTTACTAAAGTAAACTAGAAAAAAAATATATAAAAAGGCATCAATATAGACCTTCAATTGTATGGGGACAATAATTCAGAATCTGCCTTATGACATTCATTAATTTTAGATAAACCTGTAAACTGGGAGCTTTTCCTGTATCCATGGATTTAATTGTATGTATAATTTCTTGGAGAAATAATGAAGAAATAGTGAAATATCTAGATAGATAGCTTGATCAGCTTGAATTTTTGGAAGTGCTGTATTATCTAAAAATAGATTCAATTTCTCCTCAGTTATATTTGACACTGTATTATATAATCAACATTTTACACAGAATTATATAATCAACAATAAAGATTTTTTTAAAAAAATAATTATGTAATTTACTCTGGCATCTGTAATAGTGTAGATATTACACTGTTGCAATTGTTGGTAGAACTTTACCAGGTCTTTTATTTTGCCCTTAATATCTTTGTTTTACACAATTTGGTGAATATTCCCTAATGGCAATTAAAGTCCTACTTAAGACTCATTAAAACTGTATGTAATGTGGATTGTCTTGCATATATAAGGAACACTTACAGTACATGATAACCAAGAAAAAGAATTGAGAATGCAGCTGGAGGTTGTAGTAGAATAGTAGAATATTCCAGCCAAGAATAGTCTATTTCGTTCCTCTATAATTGTCTTATCCTCACATTTCCTCCATGTTGTCATTCAGTATTCCCTGGCCACTGAGCATGCTCAGTACTCATTGGATTTTTTTTTTTTTTACAGTTCCAAATTTTATTTGCCACCCAACTCCCAACAACTCTGGGTTCTTGGGAAATTGTTAAAAACATTTCAAAACAAGAAAACAACACAAAACAAAAATTGCAGAGATAACTCCAGGTGGGGTCAAAGAAAAAAGAGAAAGTTTCAATCTCATGAAGAATCAGCTTTTCAGGGTCCTTCAAACCCCAGTAGAGGACTGCATTCAAATCTCAGGGGCAAATTCATTCCATAGGGCAGGCACTGCTACAGAGAAGGTGTGCTTCTAAGATCCTAGTAGTTGATATTCTTTCATCAAAGGAATCAAAATGTACCAATCCTGACAGATCAGATCAAATCAGATCAGCCAGGCAGATACTACGGCAGATGGAGAATCCCTCAAATATCCAGGCTCTATGCCATGGTTCATCATTCATGTAAATGAATAGTGCTGCTGTGGGTGCCAACAACATCTACAGGGGGCTAGGGAGGGTTCAAATCCCAGCAAAATATTTATTTATTTATTAAAATTTATAGACCACCCCACTCCCGTAGGACTCCGGGCCGCTAACAATAAAAACACAATATAACTTAACAAGACAAACAATACAATAACATTCATCCAGGGGTCAGATTTTATAAACCCCAGGCCTGCCGGAAAAGCCAGGTCTTAAGAGCTTGAGGAAAACCAACAGGGTGGGAGCGGTCCTAATCTCCGGGGGCAGCTGGTTCCAAGACGTGGGCGCCATCACAGAGAAAGCCCTCCCCCACGGCCCCACCAAATGGCACTGCTTGAAGGAGTGCCCAGCCTGTGGGATCTAACCAGACGAAGGGAACTATGAGGTAGTAGGCGGTCTCGCCAATAGCCTGGCCCTGGCCCATGGTCAGATCATCATGATCTAAGCCAGTGGTGGTGAACTTATGGCCTGCATGCCAGAGGCAGCACTCAGAGCCCTCTCTGTGGGCACGTGTGCCATGCCTTGGAGATGGTAACCATCCCTCTTCAACCAGCCACCCACTAACTTGCCGAGGTCCCACGTGGCTGGATGCATCCCAGCATGACTGATTTCCCTCCCCCCGTCCCATGCCTCCTGGCCTCGCATGCTTTCCTTTTCCTGGGCACAACCCACTGCATCACCTCCTCAGCTGTTGGATGTCAGTCCAGCTCAGAGGTGGCTTCTCTGAACTGCTAGCGATGGGCTGCGGAGCCCCAGAGTGCGCCGGTCAAGGGGCCGGCAGGCTGTGGCTGCTGCCTGACACCGTCAGCCCCCATACACACGCTGTCCTCTGTTTGTGAGGGCCAATGGTGTCAGGCAGCAGCCGCTCTGGCCCCTGCGTCACCTTGCCCTGTGACAATGGCACCCCTGTCCTGCCTCATCTTGCCTCGCTTCACCCTGCAGGATGAGCCTCCTGCCCACCACCTCACCTGCCAGAGATGCCCTAGATCTCCCCCAATCCTGCCCGGCCCCCACAGGCTTCCCTCCCCACGAGCAACATCGAGGTGACCACATCCACCTTGGCCACACCCACCCAGTCTTCCATGACCACCATAGTCATGCCCACCCAGTGGGCCACACCCACCTGGCACCCGGCGATAAATAAGTGGGTTTGGAGTTGCAGTTTGGGCACTCAGTCTCTAAAAGTTTCACCATCACTGATCTAAGCCTTGTTCCTTTTGTACATCCATTGGTATTGCACATGTGAATATAAAGGAGAGTGTTTCCTTGCAATGCTGTGACTACAACCTTGCTGGTGTTCTCTTGCACACACGGACACACCCATGGACATAATCAGTAACATATACAATAGATAATTTCAGTCAGCATGGCCCAATGGCTTTTAAAATTCAATGGCCATGATGGCTAGGGAAACTTCACCAACTTGGAATTTTCTAAGCATACAAGCCTTCATCACTCATAATCTGTAGCAGAGTTATCTGAAGAATATGAAAGTCAACCTGGTATATTGGGGGAATGGGAAGGGGAGATACAACAGGAGAAAACTTCAGACAAGAAACGAATCGATATGCCATAATATTACCTTGAAAACCTCCAGACCAAGTTCTCAGAAGCAGAAGGATAAGGTAAAAGGTATCTCACAAAGCTAGTGAAATACAAAGGCAAAAAATACAAAAAAAAAAAAGATAGGAAAAGGTGATGGTTAAAATTATATTAAAGTAATTGCAGCACAGCTCAGTAACTGTGAAACAGTTTGTAACCCTGAAGAATAAATCTAGTTACATAGCGGAAAATGCAAGCTTTTAGTGACCTGCAAAAGTTAACATTGAAGATTTTGTATATGAAAGATACAATGCATTGTTCTAGAGAAGAAAAAGAAATAGAGGAAGCTTAATGGATAACAAGGTTGTCAGTGAGTTCTGTTTACCAATTGGTTCTAGACCCGTGTAGGTCAAGAGATGTAGAAATCATATATTTCCTTGTTTATCAATCATGGGTATTACAGTACACCTTTTCACTAATTCCCAAAGCTGGTAAAAATATTAAAGGCAAAATCAGTAGAATAATGATTAGTTCCTTTTACTACGCTGTTTACCAGAGAAAAAGATAAAAAAAGTAAGGACAGATAATTGGCTGAAGAAGAAATGAATGGGAGTTTTACTTTTTGTTCAAAATGGTTTTTTTTTCCCAATAAAATTCTCCTTTTAAAGAATAAGAATTAAAACAGTAAATCATCCCCACGCAGATTTGAAAATGGTCACTAATAGTGATGCAAAATGTAAACCAAACAAAAGCCCCAGAAATATTGTCCTGGAAGACTGACTTAAATAAAATTCTACTTAAAGGAATCAATGACAATTAACATTCAATTTGCTGGCCACGAATAATATTCATGCCTATCTCTAACAAGAAGCTTCTTCTGTATGCAGATCTGGATCCCAATTAATGAGTGTTCAGATAACATTTTCTGCCATGACTTTGCATATAGCAGGTGCCAAAAAAAAAAAAAAAAGGAAAGGAAAAGAGCAAGCTGGTAATAACCTCATTAAATTATTATATTACACTTTACAACATTATGCCAATTTCCTCTTCAGCTGACCTCAGGTTTTCCTGAAACTTGTGTTACAGCTTACACTCACACAAATGCTCATTAGTTTGCAGGGAATCTAGTACTAGAGAGAAGCTGGTGGGGTTCCCCCCCCTTCATTTTCTTCACATTCACATTCCCACACCCCAATTTATTCAAACACTTTTCATTATGTGATAATCACTCTGACTGGTGATGGTTAAAGAGAACAATACGTGCTGCAACCCCTGCTCTTTACACAACAGAGAGAGGAATTTAGATATCAGAGTGCCTGTGACACAGATGCTACTGTCTCCTTGTTTTGACTTTTCTCCAAGCCCTGAGGATTTTCACTTTTTAAGTTGTTACAGCGATTTTTCATGCTGTCACCCCCAAACATGCATATTGACAAAAATGTCAAGAAATTGTCTTACATGCATTTATTTTCTTTCCTGTAGAAAGAATGAGAAAGATGATTTATCCTTGAAAATGCATATAAATCCATAGCTGAGAATGCACTTAAGTTTTTCTAATAGCATAATTAGTAAAAGATTTTTCTGGGAGAAGCTTGCTTTTAATGGCCCATTGTAGTTCAGTTAATACTAAACTTCTGGTTCCAGGTTCATGCAACATGAGAGCTACTCCATAGAGCAGGCATTTTGAATCTCAGTGATATATTTTTGGACTGATGTTAATCATGCAAAATTTAATTAAAGCCAATAAAAGTACCAGTGTCTCATTCAATGAGTAATTGCTGTTTTCAGATTGCTAGAGCAAACACTTCCTTACTGTAAGCATAAGAGTTTGGAAACACTTGACCACTTTCAAAAGAAACAAACAGAAAACTTATGCAAAGCCTGAAAATTGCTTGATCCCCTTCAACTCGTGTGGTAAAGTGATACCACACTAAATCAGTGAACAAGAGTGAGTGCATGGAAGATCCTTTTCTCAGGCACCTAAATGCAGAAATTGAGTAATCATCCAGAGAATGTAAAGAATTAAAACCAACACATACACACACATCCAGCCTGCAATGCAGTAGTAACCTGGATTTGGCTGACCAACTACTACAACTGCATAAGTAAGTTGGTGCATGATGAAAAGGCATGTTTTATTCTAGAACATTTCTCAAATAATGTAATTAACAACCAGTTAATTGGTTGACCTATCAGTTACTAGGTAGTAATAAAGTGTCAGAGTTTTGGAAACTCTGATCATGCAGATTTTTGCAGCTGAGACACAGTCACAGGGTAAATGTTGAAGACCTGGAGTTTGAGAAAGGGTTTTTGTTATGTATGTCTAAGTAAACTGGCTGACCCTATACCCTTCAAAACTAAGCAAATAAAGTGGCTTCAGAAATCCATGTTCCAGTTCCCTCACAACTGGAGCAGAGGTAAACATGGAGGAAGGTCACCTATCCACACTACATTCCAAACACAATCTTCCTGACAATCTGCTCCACAGCACAGCACAAGTATATACAAGACAAGGAGGCAAGGGACAAGGTGGTGATGATTTTTTTGGTTGGCCCCTCTACCCATTAAAACAAAACAAAGCATAAAGAAACCAGGGGCTTTAGTTTCACTCACAACCCACAGAGGTTTAGAGAACAGGTGCAGAGCTCAGCGACCAAACTGAAAGCAGCCCCACCAGAACAGTAGGAGCAAAACAGATTGTTGACCCTCAACTGCCTATCTCAAGCCACTTCCCCTGTGTACCTGATCTGTCTGCATGAAACGTTATATGTCAGCATAACATGGAAGATGCCATTTCCATAGCAGTGGGCTGATGGTAAGATGTAGGCAGTGGTGGGATTCAAATATGTGAACAACCAGTTCTCTGTGTGGATGCCGTTTCTGGAAGTCCATTCTGGGCCTGGGCAACAAAAAATTAGCTACCGGTTCTGCCAAACTGGTGCAAACTGGCTGAATCCCACCACTGGATATAGGTAATGTCCTGAAGATGTATCCTCAGGCAAGTGGAAGCTCTTCACATTATCAGTTTCTCCAATCACAGGATGTTGGGTGGAAGGTGAAATCTTGGGAACAGAATCTCTCAGGTGACGGAGGGATAAAGAACATGGCTAACCAGAATGTTGATCAATTACAATCACAACATCCCTCAAAATTGGCGATACTGGTTTGCAATTACTACGGGACCATCAGTTTCTTGCCCCACATGTTTGAAAGTCCCCAGTTCTCAATTAATGAAGCTCTTTCATTGGACAACCCATATGACTGAGAAACAGATTCGATTGATTGATTGATTGGTGTGCTGCTCATCTCATTTAGAGGCAATTCTGGGTGGCTTACAAACATTATTAAAACATAGATTATCATGCGTGTAACTGGAACGGATAGATACAGTATTTGTTATAATTTTTGAATCTGACACATTGCTTTATTACCATTCAGGCAGTCACTGAATGGTAAAATTGTATAAGAATTGTGAAGTTTCATATCTATATATGAATGGTTGGTCATTAAAACACCATTAACTTGTTTGTTTGTGGAATTAGTATTCTACTCACTTCAATAAATTTAGTGATGCTTAAGTGGCTCCAATTTGAAAATACAGAAATATGTTAATTGAAAAATATAAAAAATGATAATTAAAAATAAAATCAACATTTGTATCAGTCTTCGACTGCAAAAAATGGAATTGAATTGAAATAAAACAATAATTTAATTTTACGACAATAGATATAAATTACAAATAATTAGGGCTTTGCAAAAACTATTCAAGGGAGGGATTCAAGAATGCTAAAATCACCCTTGCCCCACGCCAGATTGGTCAAGAGTAGTTGTTTCAACTTATTTCCACTTCTGGAGCATGATTCAGAAAAGGGAGCTCCATTTCATTCGGGAATCAGGAACACTACCCTATTCAGAATTCTGTTTTCTTGGATGAAATTTAAGGAAAACCATTTTGGTCTAGTGGTTAAGGTTTTGGCTTAGAAGTGAGGAGTTTGTGAATTCTAGTCCTGCCTTAGGCATGAAAAACTGGCTGGTTGACTTTGGGCCAGTCACTCTCTCTCAGCCTGACCTACCAGGATGGTTCTTGGGGGGAAAATAAGAGGAGGAAGGAATAGTGGTGGATATGCTCACCACTTTGAATTATTTATAAAAATAATAAAGGTGGGAAAATAAAATAATATAATAAAATAATAATAATAAAAAAATAAAATAAAATAAAATGCTAGAAAGAGACTTGAACATAGTTCCTACAATGCAGCTTTGATCTTTTCTGAAGCCCTTTTCCTCAATCCAGGCCTTCTGAATTCAGTTTCTTTAGACAGGAATTACCTTCTGAGGCTATGTTTACATCCCTTCTCCACCATAGGACTCAGCAAGTTTGTCAGGGAAATTGGAGGTAAAGCATTGAGAATGTGACCTCAGCAACAATTAGTGAAGCAAATTAGAATACAGAATAATAGAGTTGGAAGAGATCTTGGAGGTCTTCTAGTCCAACCCCCTGCTCAAGCAGGAAACCCTATACCATTCCAGACAAATGGCTGCCCAATCTCTTCTTAAAAACCTCCCATGATGGAACACCCACAACTTCTGGAGACAAGCCGTTCCACTGATTAATTGTTCTCACTGACAGGAAATTTCTCCTTAGTTATAGGTTGGTTCTCTGTCTCTCTTTCTATCTGTTACTTCTTGTCTTGTCCTTATGTTATAAATTATATATATTATAAATTATAGTGAATAATATTATAAATTATGCTTGTGTGTGTGTGTGTGTGTGTGTTAGTGAAACTATCAAAGAAAAAAGTTTATTTATAAGAAATACATTATATGGTATGCAAAGCCTAGCACTTGCTAATTCATCCTATTAGGAGAGTTCGAAAGAATTTGCTCAGGAAAGGACCTGAGATTAGCACCTTCTTTAGACAAGAAGAAAACAGAATGATTGACAAAGAAGGGGCAGAATAAACCCTCAGCTCTCTAATAACATCCTACTGCCCCCTGCAGTCAGTAGTCATGAGATGGTGAGGTCATATCTCCAAGAGGCTGGAAACAGGATGCCCTATATCAGTGTTTCCCAAACTTGACAATTTTAAGGCATGTGGACTTCAACTCCCAGAATTCCACAGCCAGCGTTGCTGGCTGTGGAATTCTGGGAGTTGAAGTCCTCATGCCTTAAAATTGTCAAGTTTGGGAAACACTGCCCTATTTCAAAAGAAGGAACAGTAACATCTTCCTCCCAATATACACCTTTGATTCTTTCCTGTATCAATCTAGCACTGCTTTTTCATCCCATATTTTGGAACTTTGTCTCTGGATCTTAGCAATCACTCATTCAGATATTTCACAAAACATTCCCTAAATGTCAACAGTCCTTTCTGATTGCCATTTGATTTATAAAAATGAAATTCAATGGTGAAAAATGAAATTCAATGATGAAAAAAGTAAGGTTCTACATTTAGGCAAGAAAAACCAAATGCACAGGTACAGTATAGGTGGTATCTTGCTCAATAATAGTAACTGTGAGGGGGTCACACTCGGAGTCCTAGTGGACAATCACTTAAATATGAGCTAGCAGTGTGCTGCAGTTGCCCAAAAAACCCAACACAGTGCTAGACTGCATTAACAGAGGGATAGAATCAAGATCACGTGAAGTGTTAATACCACTTTACAACACTTTGGTAAGGCCACATTTGGAATACTGCATCCAGTTTTGGTCACCACGATTTTGAGACTCTAGAAAAAGTACAGAGAAGAGCAACAAAGATGATAAGGGGACTGGAGGATAAAACATATAAGGAACGGTTGTTGGAATTGGGTATGTCTAGTTTAATGAAGCGAAGGATGAGGGTGACATGATAGCAGTGTTCCAATATCTCAGGGGTTGCCACAAGGAAGAGGGAGTCAAGCTATTCTCCAGAGCACCTGAAGGCAGGACAAAAAGCAATGGATGGAAATTAACCAAAGAGAGAAGCAACCTAGAACTAAGGAGAAACTTCCTGACAGTGAGAACAATTTAATCAGTGGAACAACTTGCCTCCAGAAGTTATGAATGCTCCAACACTGGAAGTTTTTAAGAAGAGACTGGACAGTCACTTGTCTGAAGTGATATAGAATTTCCTGAGAGAGTCTGTTCAGAAGATTTCACTCTCATTCAAGTTCCTGAGAAAGGAGAAGCCAACAGTGATTTGAAGTGCTTTGAAGACAAAGGTGAGAAGAACTCTTTACCATATCATTTTAGATCAATATTGAAAATAGTAATTCTTCACTATCTAGAGGCACGGAAAGAAGATGATTTTTCATTATACTCTTCTGCTTGTGAAATAGTTTACCACCAATGATTAGATTTGCTTTGACCTGATTAGCCATTCACATGCAAGTTAAAATAGAATTCATTCAGAATACTTTTTAATTAGTTAAGAAAATGCTGTAGAGTTGTTTATACATACTGGTATTCAGATAATTTAAATATTTCTTGCAACTGTTGTTGGCCAATTATCTTATGGGATCTCTTCCATATAAACCCCCAAGAACCACATGATTAAAATCATTTTGACGCAAATGACATGGCTTTCCCATTTGCAGCATGCCATTAAAAATTGGATCCAGAACTTTTAGCATGCAGGGGAGATTCATTTCTGAAAAGGCAAGTTAGATCATCTCTTCCAAGAGTCTGTTCAGAACTGGAATCCAACATTAACAAGCATTGTTACACTTATATGACCATCATAATTTGAGACTTGTCAGATATATTTATGCTTTTGGTGATATCTGAAATTCATTCTGAAATTGAAACTATGACTCCAGCAACCATGTCTCTTCATTTTAATGATAAACAACAGGATGTTCACATTCATAATTGGCTACGCAAGCCCAATAACTCTTCAATTGCCAGTTTTTGCAAAACTCAGAAGAGTATTCCATCCAGCTTGACAGGCCTCACCCTCAAAATCTACAGCATGAAACTCTAATCAATATAGAAAGCTTCTTATAAAACTGAAGAAAGGATTCAGTAGTAAAACTAGAGGTGCAGACAACCCATTTGTTTTGTGAAATGACATACTGTCAGACAATCTTGTTAATAACTTCTCACAGCCCTTAATCTTAGCAGTCAGATTTTCATGAATCATTTCATCAGAGAAACCATCTTCCTCATCTTTGACCTGCTGCAATTTGCTCATTACCAGGTAACATAACTTGAGAAAAGAGAGAGAGAATAACAGAGATATATAGTAATTTTATTAACAATTACTGTTCTGTCCTCACTATATGTTACCCTACGTGCAGCTTGACATGCAGCTAAACCCACTTATCCTCCAATAAACCAGACTGTGTGGGTAGATCTGTATTAAAGGAACAGGATGGTGATACTGGGAAAATTAGAAATATATACAGTAAAAACCCAAATACAAAATAACAATTAACAAATACAGATAAATCTAAATCTCACCAACAATGTTATGTGTATGAAATGTGGATTTTTGTCCTCAGTTGAATGTGTGTCACAGATTAGGCTGGATCCTTCCTGATGCTTCTATTTCCTCCAAATGCTAAAGGAAATGGAGTCTGGTTTCCCAGGATGCACTTATTTTTGGAATGAGGGTCAATGGGTAGATGACCCTTAAAGGGCCGGCTCAGTTTCCAAACAATAAAGATTGGTATTTGGCCCCAGCCACTAGATAGGGTCAGAGAACAACAATAGTATATACACAAATTATATGCTGGGGGGCATGACAATTACAATTAAAAATACAATCTAAAAGTAAAAGAATATGATAAAGAAAAAGAGGAGAAATATATAAGGAAATGACTTCCCCCTTCATCACAAGTATAAACAATTTTGGTAACTTACCACCTTTTCTTAAAATATAACAAATGATCTGTTCTTCATATATCCCATCTCTTATCTACAAACAAATCTATAAAGCCTTGTCATTTCAGTCCTGATGTCAGCAAAGGTCTATACAGGTTTACCAGAGATAACAACATATTTATTTTGACCTTGATCAAATAAGCCAACTTCATATACTTTGTCCCTTCTCACAAAATTCTTCAAAGTTTTAACAAAACTCTTTTGTAAATTCAATATATGAAAACTATCAAGATGACTCTCTTGGTTTATTATTTGTGTGCCACTTTTATTTATTAAGACATCCATGAGTTTCTTGTGTATATCCAGTGAAGCATCTTTTTTCGTATCATCCTTGTATGTAGCCTGTCATTTTGAAATCCACTTTTAGATCACTCTCAGTCTTGTCATGTAAAACATGTTCCTCTTCCATAACTTTTTTTAAAAACAATCTAAAAAGGCAGACACTCTTCAAATTAATTTCCACTGTTAATTGTTCAAAAATATCCTTCAATATGTGCAATGTTGAAATATTTTGTTTAATTCTGTATTAGTAACTCAAATTTAAGTGTTCTGTAGTTGTAATCTTTAGTTTCTTCTAGTTCCCTCTACTACCCAACCTTCAAAGTCTAATACTATCTTTTTTTAAAAAAACCAAAAACAAAATTATTTTCCCATGGAAAGGATTCTTATGATTAATTCCAATGTTATTTCAAATCAATCTCAACCCTTAGTCTTTTTGAAACTTTCAAAATCAAAGTTCTAATCACCCTTTTGCTGTTTATTTCAAAAGATATTTTTAAGTCCTCAAACTTCTGTTGAAAAAGTCTTTTACTAAGAATTGAAGGAAATTCACACAGTGCTTAAAATTTGTCAGTCTGAATCCAATAATAGTTGAAAATCTGCCATTTTCTTCCAAAGCTTTAAACCCACTGGTGACCACTGTCTTGAATCTCCCTGCAAGGAGCAACTGTCTGGCTCACTTTTGGAGATCCCAAGTCCTCTCTTTTTCCAGTCAAGTCACTGGCTCTTCATTCCATCATGGTTAAAATTTGTCAATGTGAATAAATTTCACCATGGTTATAGGCTCTGTTTTTAGCAAAGCGGTCTTCAGGTAATCATTTTTTTGGGGGGGGGGGGAATTCCCAAGAATAATAGAAGTTTACAAAGAAGCTGAAATACTTAAGGTTTATTTTCTGTTCTTTGGTCTACTCCTTTAGAAAGATACCAACAAATAAAAGCATAATTAAAAATGCAAGAGCTATTGGAAAATCAGGATCATTCTTACTTGCTGTGCAGTCTCTCTCTTTCTCTTTCTCTTTTAAGTATAAAATCAGGCCATTACATCTTCATTTAATTTGCCTTCTTTTACTTTTAGGTAAAAGGCAAATATGGATATTTAAAATTCATTTTAAGGTTTGGGAAGTAGTCCAGGTTTTCATAGCTACTATCTAGGCATGATGTAAAGTATCACATAAAAACTGAGGTACCTGGAGCTAAGATGAACTTAGAATAAATATATGGTCAAGGGGAAGTTGGAGAGAGCTAATTTTTGCAAGATAATCGATAGAAAAGAGTTAAGGAAACTTATCACCCCTGAGGATCTCATGGTATGTATTTCATTTTTCTACTAGCATTCCTACACTATGAAAGCCAACTTTTCTTTCTTTCTTTCTTTCTTTCTTTCTTTCTTTCTTTCTTTCTTTCTTTCTTTCTTTCTTTCTTTTCTTTCTCTCTCTCTCTCTCTCTCTCTCTCTCTCACTCTCTCTCTCTCTCTCTCTCTCTCTCTCTCTCTCTCTCTCTTTCTTGAACCAGAAGTGAGTACTGTAGTACTTTAACTCCAGTTCTTTCTAAGATGAAAGCAGTGCAGAAAGAGCAAATTTGAAAGAAGTGATTCACCTGAAACCACAGAGCCAATCAATGGCCTTTGAAGTTTGCTATGGATCCCATAGCAAGTGAGCTCTTTAGCAACCTGATTCTTCAAAATGAACACAATGGTTCATCTTGTGACTATAGAAACAATATCTACCTCTATAAATGTGACAGAAATACCAAACTTTAACTTATCTCCTAACACCTAACATCACTGTTACCCAGGAACAATTTCTGATGCACAAGTAAAGCTCACTTTGCACTATATTAGGTGGCTTTTGTTCTAATCCAGGACTTAGACTCAAGAACTGTTCTCCCCTAGGGACTTTGCAAGGGGCATCTCTTCCAGCTCTTATAGAATTTATTCTCAAGAACCCTTGCACCAAATCCTCTCCATGAGAAAAGCATCCAATAAGAAAAAAGAACATTGTACTTCTAATTATGAACTCTTCACAGCTTTTTTATTAAGGAAGAGCAAACGAAAAGCAAGTCATGAACAAATACACTAGATTAGATTGATTTGTTGTTATAGAAATGGCTAGTTTATACTATTGTGAAAAAGTAAAAAGTTGAGGCTCAAAGTTAATGCTTTATTCTACTGCAACAGGGGAAGTCAGAAGTCAAACACTTTTTTTTCTTTCCCCTTCGTTTCCCTCCCTTTCTCCTCCCTTTTTCCTACCCATTGTGTCCTACTCTTTCCTTTGTATTTTGTATTTTACTTTACAACTTAATAAAATGTTATTTAAAAAAATGAACAAATACACTAGAGATGTTAAACAACAGCAAGCTATTGAATGAACAGTCTCCTTAAAGGTACAGTCTATGGCAGGCATGTCAAACTGCCAGCCCGCAGGCCGGATGCATCATACTGAAACTGCGCCCACCCCATTGCTGGCAATGGGGAAAAAGTCACGATATGTCGCATGATGTCACATGACATCGCGGGTTTGACATGCCTGGTCTATGGAGATTCTCAGTCACCCAGGTCATAGTTATCCCAAAGATGCTTTTTCATGATGCAACTGAACTTTCTTGTTTTTCTTTGAAGATATTTTGCTTCTCATCCAAGAAGCTTCTTCAGCTCTGACTGGATGGGGGGAAATGGAAAGATTTATACTCCTGCAGACTACTCCTACTCATTTGTATTCTTTTAGCAAGTCATTAAAGCTACCTGGAAGCTTATCTGTGTCCTCAAGGTCACCTGAGTGGTGCAAATGGGTGTGGAACCTTCTTGGAACTGTTGAAAGGATTGTGTTATAGACTGGAGATAGATGATGTCGGATCCCTCCCCCTCTCTTGAGAGAGGGCTGTTCAATTTTGACATAGATGGCCTCTTTGACCCCTCTTTCAAACCAGCAGCCCTTTCTGTCCAAAATCTGTCTTCGAAAGAGCATCCTTTGTTTTTTAAATGCAGATGGACTGCTGACTCTTGTTCTAATGGCTTTGTTCTCCTATGTTGTGCCATACGTTTATGAAGATGTTGTTTTGTTTCCCCAATATACAGATCTGCACATGGCTTACTTCATTTTACTGCATATACCATGTTGTTCAGTTTGTGTCTGGGTGTTTTATCCTTGGAGTGGACAAGCTTCTGCCTGAGTGTATTCTTAGGTTTAAAGTATATTATGTTGGTTGAAGATCCTCCTGAGTTATTCCGATATTCCTGCAACTTATGGAATGACTATGTATGATGCTTCATTTATTGTTTTCTTTGTCTGTTATGGAGAAGCTCCTGCTAGCTTCACCTATTTTCAGTACAGTGAATGTTTCTACAGACAAAAACATGGCTGTGCCATGGGCTCACCTGTGTCCCCCATTGTGGCCAATCTCTACATGGAAGAGGTAGAAACTAAAGCCCTAAACTCCTCCATAGGAATTCCACCCACTCATTGCTATAGATATATAGATGATATCTGGGTCAATATCAAAACACAGGAATTGGAAGCATTCACCAAACATATCAACTCAGTGGACAGATACATCAAATTCACACGTGAAGATGTTAAGGAAAATAGTCTAGCCTTTCTGGACTGTGCAGTATACATTAAGGAAGACAGAAGCCTTAACATTGAAATTTACGGAAATTATGGCACAACATAGGAGAACAAAGCCATCAGAACAAGAGTCAACAGTCTATCTCCATTTAAAAGACAAAGGCCACTCTTTCGAAGACAGCAAAGTCCACATTTTGGACAGAGAGGACCACTGGTTTAAAAGAGGGGTCAAAGAGGCCATCTATGTCAAAACTGAACAGCCCTCTCTCAACAGAGGGGGAGGGATCCGACATCATCTATCTTCAGTCCTTTCAACAGTTCCAAGAAGGCTTCACACCCATTTGCAGTACTCAGGTGACCCTGAAGACACAGATAAGCCTCCGGGTAGCTTTAGTGACTCGCTAAAAGAATGCAAATGAAGATCTATCTGCAGGAATATAAATCTTTCCATTCCGCACCATGCAGTCAGAGCTGAAGAATCTTCTTGGACAAAAAGTGAAATGTCTTCAAAGGAAAACAAGAAAGTCCAGTTGCCTCATGGAAAAGCATCTGTAGGTTAAAGGTACAGTATCTTTCAATTCCCCCACATCTTTTTGCAAATAGTGTGTGCTGGCAGAAAGCCTTCCTCTCCCCCTTCTGTCCCATTTTTGGCTAGGTTAACTCTACTCTGGAAAGATTACTTACCTCTTCCCAAAATCTATGTTCCTTTATACTGTACATATCCATCCCAGAAAATCTACATTCTCCAGTTTACAGATATAGCTTCTCTTGAACTCAGTGTACCTCATATTCTGAGGTCATGAATTTTTAGAACTGGCAAAACAGAATACAAAATAACAGAATTGGAAGGGATATTGGAAGTCTTCTAATCCAACCCCCTGCTCAAGCAGGAGAAATTTTAGCATTCTAGACAACAGGTTGCCCAACCTCTTCTTAAAAATCTCCAGTGATGGAGCATGCAATAAAGTAGCCTTTGGAATTTCCAGAACTCTGAGTTAAGTTGCATGAATTTTATCATAGTTTCACAAGCTGGACAAGCAATGTAAAAACACCAAAGAAAGTTCAAACCTGATCACAGGCACCAGGTGCTTTTTAGGTTCTTTTAAAATGATTGCACATTGATGATTGCATTGGTTTCCAGCTTTACACTGTAGACACAAGTAACAGGCTCTCCTGTTACTCCCCCCCCCCCGTCACCTTAGTTTCCAGTGTTTGGCTGATTATTCTATTATACTGCACTTTCACAAACTAGAATCCTAGCAAAACGACACAAAAGAAAGCTTGCATCTTTTCCCAGCCTCGTATCACTCTTTGGAGCCTTTTTTTTTTATAATGAACACATCTGCGTTCATAACTTAGAAGCCCATTTAAGTTGTGTGGTAGTGTCAATGTATGGCTGCCTTCCCTTTGTTGAAAGTATTTGCTGGCAGCTCAATTTTTCCCAACAATAGAAAGTAAGAAATATAAGTCCTCAAAAGGAAAATGAGAAGACTTTATGGAAGGCAAGAAGCAGATTGTTTATCCTCCCGCTCAGGATGATTCTTCTACTATCCCTGCCTCCTGCTACTGAATACAAAATGCTACCTGTTGAGTCCGTGGCGGGAAAACAGACACGAGAAGCAGCTGGAGTTCTCAGTTTCATTTATTCAGCGTTCAGCTTACAGGAAGATGGCTTCAGCCTCGCCCAAACGCCTCGCAGCCTCTTATATAGGCAACTCCCGGGTAAAATGGGTTACTTTTCCCGCGCCAGCACCCGCGCATGCGCACGGGGCGCTGCGACAGCCGTCTGGTCCCGGGCAGCTTTGCACCTGCCCGGGACTGCTGCGAAAACGCCCGAGCCGTTGCAAAGGCTCGGGACATAACACCCCTTTCCCCCGGGCTAAAACTACTACCAACATACAACATTTATTTTATATTACATTTTGCTCCCCAGTGCTCCCACTGATTACTGGCTTTTGCCTTGCCAGCAATGTTATGTAATCTTCTAGATACTTAGGAGATTTCTTTGCTCTCTGTGACCTTCTTAGCTCTGGGTTACTGGCATAAGTCCCCTGACTGGAGGGAGGCATGAGCCTGTTCTCTCTACTGTGCCCTGGTGTCTTCCAAGGACTGTGCCCCGATGCCTGGCCTGCTTGCTTGCCCACCGGCTCGTCAGGCCAGGGCTTCTGTTGCTTTGTGACCTGGTTGTCCTACCTAGCTGTAGACCCTCAGGCCCCTTGAAGTGATAGCCACTGCTGGGCGTCTCTGTAGAACCTCCTAGGTCAGTCCAAGACCTGTCAGGAGGCTGTCCCATCCCTGAATCCCATTCTGTGCTCGGGCTCGTGTGGGTTTCTGTACTTTCCCAAAACTCGGTGTTTCCCTGATTTGTGCTAGGGTTGTTGTATTCGGACTTGGTTCCTCGATTTTGTTTTTGCTAACTCTGTTGTATGTTTGACCCCTGTAGGGATTTTTTGGGTAAGGTCAGGCACCTTGGGAATTGTGTGCCATTTCTCTTGCGGGGAATGATTTGTTGGGATGCCCCCGGGTATCCTCCGTTGCTGGAGTGCTGTGTGATGTGTGTGGACAGTGAGTATGCCCCTGGGGTGACTCCCTGGCTGGAGTAGGCGTGAGTGCCTGTTGTGTGGGTAAGCTCCATGACTTTCTTTTCGGAGCAATTGCAGAACCTTGGGACGAGCCGTTTGTGGCTCCCTCAGTGGAAATGGGCAGTAGCTCTTGCCCTTCCCTTTGCTCCAAAGGGACCCCCTCCCCCCCTGGAAAAGACCCAGGAGTCTCAGCCAGAAAAGTCTCCTGCCTAGAAGCGAAGTTGTCGTGTGGCCGACCAGGACACGACCGTTGTCCAGGGCAACCTCGTAGGATGAGAGGACCTGTGATCCTGGACACAGAAGCGGGGACCCATTTATGCGCGAGGCCCGTAATTGCGAGCCCAAATCCGGGGCACCGCACAAGTAGGTTGTCTAGGTGCCCTAGGATGTTAGGTAGGATTGAAGGCAGTCTGTCCTGATAGCAACCGTCAAGTCTAGTAGTAGTGGCGCCCCAACGAGTTCAGCTGGACCTCTGCCTGTAGACTGGACACGGTGTGGTGCGATAAGAAAGATAAAGTCAGCCAACCTGTGATGCCAGTCCCCGTAGGTGAGTCCCTTCAAGGCGTCCTTTGCGATGCACACCATGCGTTCAGCCATACCGTTGGTGGACGGGTGAAAAGGCGCAGACGTGGCATGACGAATCAGGTTTGCCTGTAAGAAAGCTTGGAATTCGGAGGAGGTGAATTGAGGGCCGTTGTCGGACACAATGACATCTGGCAGCCCGTGTGCAGCAAAAATCCCCTCAGTACCTGATAGTCTTTGCATGTGGTGGTGGATGAGACAGGCACACCTCAAGCCATTTTTGAATGGCTGTCAACAGGACCAAGAAGAACTGGCCCTGAAAGGGCCCAGCGCAGTCAATGTGCACCCTAGACCATGGGGACTGCGTTTCCTCCCATTTATGCACGGGAGCTTGGGGCATCTCTGGGAGAGATCGTTGGCACAGGTGGCATGCATGCACCTTAGCCTCAATATCCTTATCTAAAACAGGCCACCACAAGTGGCTGCGTGCAAGAGCCTTCATACGAACAATGCCAGGATGACCCTCGTGGAGGGATTCTAAGACCCTAGTCCTCATTGAGGTGGGAATGACAACTCTGTTCCCCCAAAGCAGACAACCCTGAGAAAGGGACAGCTCGTTCCTTTTAGACCAGAAACTCTGAAACTCAGGACTAGGGCAGTGCTCAGGCCAACCAGACAAAACCCAGGAGCAGCACGTGACAGTGTGTGATCTGTACCTGTTTCAGCTGTAACATCCCTGGCACTAAGAGGAAGCTCGGGTAAGGCTTGGATTGATAGAATGTTGACAGCTGGCGCGGGGTCAGCTTCTACTACTGGCAGAGGCAACCTACTGAGGCCATCAGCATGGCCCATTTCTTTCCCAGGCTTGTGGAGTAATGAAAAATCATATGCAGACAAGAAAATAGACCACCTAATCATTCTAGGGGAAATGATGTGGGGAGTCTGCTTACGTGTGGTAAACAGTCCCAGCAGAGGCTTATGGTCAGTGAAGACCGTGAAATGCCTGCCATATAGAAAATCGTGGAATTTTTTAATTCCAGCAACAACAGCCAGAGCCTCCCTGTCTATCTGAGCGTAGTTGCGCTCGGCAGAAGACAGTGTTCTGAGTAGTATGCAATAGGAACCTGAGTTCCATCAGACCTGAGGTGACTCAGGACAGCTCCAACCCCGTAGGGGGATGCATCACAAGCGATGCACACAGGGAGAGACTCTTTGAAATGTGCAAGAACACTGTTAGAAGTGAGCAAGGCCTTGACTTCTTTAAAGCAAGCCTCATGCGCTTGTGACCACAGCCACACAGCATGTTTGTCTAGTAGCCTGTGAAGAGGCTCAGCTACACTAGCCTTATGTGGAAGAAAAGAATTGTAGAAATTCAGGAGTCCTAAGAAGGCCTGAAGTTCGGCCTTGGACTTTGGCCTGGGTGCTTCTAAAATAGCAGTTAGTTTGGATTCAGCAGGATGAATCCCAGCAGCATCAATTTTGAATCCCAGAAATTCAGTAGAAGGCACCCCAATCTGGCATTTGTCTTTTCTGAGCTTGATGCCTGATTTCCTGAATCTTAACAGGACAGCCCTAAGCCTTTCAGCTAGAATGTGTGTGGAGTCTCCTGCAATCAAGACATCGTCCAAGTAGGGGCAGACCCCTGGTATACCTCGTAGTGTGTTTTCCATTACGCTTTGGAAAATCCCAGGAGCGACATTTACTCCAAACTGTAGCCTTTTTACTTAAAAGGCTCCCCTGTGGGTCACAATGGTCTGAGCTATGGCAGCATCATCATCAACAGGCAGCTGTTGATATGCTTGAG
>NW_024097015.1:0-25464 GCF_016545835.1 Crotalus tigris
TAGAGCAAAATGGACAACACCAACAAATTCGGAGTGCTTGATTATGTATAGGAGGGCACTTACTTTTCTATCCTGCCTATCCATGTTTCTTAGTAAAATACATGGAAAAATCCCATTGGAGGAAAATTCCACTTAGGGTTAGGGTTAGGTCACCATGAACTCGTAGAGCAAAAGTGACATCACCAACAAATTCGGAGTGCTTGGGTATGGTTAGGAGGGCACTTAATTTCTGAGTCTGCCCTATCTATGTTTTCTGATAAAATACATGGGAAAATAGCTCTGGAGGAAAATTGCAATAAGGGTTATAGATAGCTCACCATGAATTCATAGAGCAAAATGGACAACACCGACAAATTCGGAGTGCTTGAGTATGGATAGGAGGGCACTTACTTTTCTATCCTGCCTATCCATGTTTCTTGGTAAAATACATGGAAAAATCCCATTGGAGGAAAATTACACTTAGGGTTAGGGTTAGGTCACCATGAACAGATAGAGAAAAATGGTCATCGCCAACAAATTCGGAGTGTTTGGGTATGGTTAGGAGGGCACTTACTTTCCGAGGCTGCCCTATCTATGTTTTCTGATAAAATACATGGGAAAATCCCTTTGGAGGAAAATTCCACTTAGGGTTATGGTTAGGTCACCATGAACTCAAAGAGCAAAATGGACATCACCAACAAATTCAGAGTGATTGGGTATGGTTAGGAGGACACTCATTTTCCTATACTGCCCTATCTATGTTTGCTGGTAAAATACATGGGAAAATCCTATTGGAGTAAAATTGCACTTAGGCTTCGGGTTAGGTCACCATGAAGTCATAGAGCAAAATGGACATCACCAACAAATTCGGAGTGCTTGGGTATGGTTACAGGTGTACTGACCCTTCTTTCCTGCCCTATCTATGTTTCCTAGTAAAAAATATAGAAAAATCCCATTGGAGGAAAATTACACTTAGGGTTAGGGTTAGGTCACCATGAACTCGTAGAGCAAAACTGACATCACCAACAAATTCGGAGTGCTTGGGTATGGTTAGTAGGGCACTTACTTTCCGAGTCTGCCCTATCTATGTTTTCTGATAAAATACATGGGAAAATACCTTTGGTGGAAAATTGCAATAAGGGTTATAGATAGCTCACCATGAATTCATAGAGCAAAATGGACAACACCAACAAATTCGGAGTGCTTGATTATGTATAGGAGGGCACTTACTTTTCTATCCTGCCTATCCATGTTTCTTAGTAAAATACATGGAAAAATCCCATTGGAGGAAAATTCCACTTAGGGTTAGGGTTAGGTCACCATGAACTCAAAGAACAAAATGGACATCACCAACAAATTCAGAGTGATTGGGTATGGTTAGGAGGACACTCATTTTCCTATACTGCCCTATCTATGTTTGCTGGTAAAATACATGGGAAAATCCAATTGGAGTAAAATTGCACTTAGGCTTCGGGTTAGGTCACCATGAAGTCATAGAGCAAAATGGACATCACCAACAAATTCGGAGTGCGTGGGTATGGTTATAGGTGTAGATGACCATTCTGTCCTGCCTCTATCTATGTTTCCTAGTAAAAAAATAAGGAAAAATCCATTGGAGAAATTACACTTAGGGTTAGGGTTAGGTCAACCATGACTCGTAGAGGCAAATTGACTCACCAACAACTGCGGGATGCTTGTGTAGAGTTAGGATAGGGCACTTACTTTACGAGTCTGTCTGCCCTATCTATGTTTTCTGATAAAATACATGGGAAAATAGCTTCTGGAGGACAATGCAATAAGGGTTAGAGATAGCTCCCCATGATTTCATAGAAGCAAAATGGACAACAACCGAAAAATTGCGAGTGCTTGCGTATGGATAGGAGGGCACTTACTTGTCTATCCCTGCCTATCCATGTTTCCTTGGTAAATACATGGAAAAATCCCATTGGAGGAAAATTCCACTTAGGGTTAGGGTTAGGTCACCATGAACAGATAGAGAAAAATGGTCATCGCCAACAAATTCGGAGTGCTTGGGTATGGTTAGGAGGGCACTTACTTTCCGAGGCTGCCCTCTCTATGTTTTCTGATAAAATACATGGGAAAATCCCTTTGGAGGAAAGTTCCACTTAGGGTTATGGTTAGGTCACCATGAACTCAAAGAGCAAAATGGACATCACCAACAAATTCAGAGTGATTGGGTATGGTTAGGAGGACACTCATTTTCCTATATTACCCTATCTATGTTTGCTGGTAAAATACATGGGAAAATCCAATTGGATTAAAATTGCACTTAGGCTTCGGGTTAGGTCACCATGAAGTCATAGAGCAAAATGGACATCACCAACAAATTCGGAGTGCTTGGGTATGGTTATAGGTGTACTGACCATTCTTTCCTGCCCTATCTATGTTTCCTAGTAAAAAATATAGAAAAATCCCATTGGAGGAAAATTACACTTAGGGTTAGGGTTAGGTCACCATGAACTCGTAGAGCACAACTGACATCACCAACAAATTCGGAGTGCTTGGTATTTTAGAGGGCACGTACTTTCCG
This sequence comes from Crotalus tigris, assembly GCF_016545835.1. Lineage (NCBI taxonomy): Eukaryota > Metazoa > Chordata > Lepidosauria > Squamata > Viperidae > Crotalus > Crotalus tigris. Next base: position 2,531 of record NW_024097015.1, read on the forward strand.
CATCTGCTCTAGTCTATGTTTTCTGATAATACATGGGAAAATACCTCTGGAGGAAAATTGCAATAAGGGTTATAGATAGCTCACCATGAATTCATAGAGCAAAATGGACAACACCAACAAATTCGGAGTGCTTGATTATGTATAGGAGGGCACTTACTTTTCTATCCTGCCTATCCATGTTTCTTAGTAAAATACATGGAAAAATCCCATTGGAGGAAAATTCCACTTAGGGTTAGGGTTAGGTCACCATGAACAGATAGAAAAAATTGGACATCGCCAACAAATTCAGAGTGTTTGGGTATGGTTAGGAGGGCACTTACTTTCCGAGGCTGCCCTATCTATGTTTTCTGATAAAATACATGGGAAAATCCATTTGGAGGAAAATTCCACTTAGGGTTATGGTTAGGTCACCATGAACTCAAAGAGCAACATGGACATCACCAACAAATTCAGAGTGATTGGGTATGGTTAGGAGGACACTCATTTTCCTATACTGCCCTATCTATGTTTGCTGGTAAAATACATGGGACAATCCAATTGGATTAAAATTGCACTTAGGCTTCGGGTTAGGTCACCATGAAGTCATAGAGCAAAATGGACATCACCAACAAATTCGGAGTGCTTGGGTATGGTTATAGGTGTACTGACCATTCTTTCCTGCCCTATCTATGTTTCCTAGTAAAAAATATAGAAAAATCCCATTGGATGAAAATTACACTTAGGGTTAGGGTTAGGTCACCATGAACTCGTAGAGCAAAACTGACATCACCAACAAATTCGGAGTGCTTGGGTATGGTTAGGAGGGCACTTACTTTCCGAGTCTGCCCTATCTATGTTTTCTGATAAAATACATGGGAAAATACCTCTGGAGAAAAATTGCAATAAGGGTTATAGATAGCTCACCATGAATTCATAGAGCAAAATGGACAACACCAACAAATTCGGAGTGCTTGAGTATGGATAAGAGGGCACTTACTTTTCTATCCTGCCTATCCATGTTTCTTGGTAAAATACATGGAAAAATCCCATTGGAGGAAAATTCCACTTAGGGTTAGGGTTAGGTCACCATGAACAGATAGAGAAAAATGGACATCACCAACAAATTCGGAGTGCTTGGGTATGGTTAGGAGGGCACTTACTTTCCGAGGCTGCCCTATCTATGTTTTCTGATAAAATACATGGGAAAATCCCTTTGGAGGAAAATTCCACTTAGGGTTATGGTTAGGTCACCATGAACTCAAAGAGCAAAATGGACATCACCAACAAATTCAGAGTGATTGGGTATGGTTTGGAGGACACTCATTTTCCTATACTGCCCTATCTATGTTTGCTGGTAAAATACATGGGAAAATCCAATTGGATTAAAATTGCACTTAGGCTTCGGGTTAGGTCACCATGAAGTCATAGAGTAAAATGGACATCACCAAAAAATTCGGAGTTCTTGGGTATGGTTATAGGTGTACTGACCATTCTTTCCTGCCCTATCTATGTTTCCTAGTAAAAAACATAGAAAAATCCCATTGGAGGAAAATTCCACTTAGGGTTAGGGTTAGGTCACCATGAACTCATAGAGCAAAACTGACATCGCCAACAAATACGGATGCTTGGGTATGGTTAGGAGGGCACTTACTTTCCGAGTCTACCCTATCTATGTTTTCTGATAAAATACATGGGAAAATACCTCTGGAGGAAAATTGCAATAATGGTTATAGATAGCTCACCATGAATTCATAGAGCAAAATGGACAACACCAACAAATTCGGAGTGCTTGAGTATGGATAAGAGGGCACTTACTTTTCTATCCTGCCTATCCATATTTCTTGGTAAAATACATGGAAAAATCCCATTGGAGGAAAATTCCACTTAGGGTTAGGGTTAGGTCACCATGAACAGATAGAGAAAAATGGACATCACCAACAAATTCGGAGTGCTTGGGTATGGTTAGGAGGGCACTTACTTTCCGAGGCTGCCCTATCTATGTTTTCTGATAAAATACATGGGAAAATCCCTTTGGAGGAAAATTCCACTTAGGGTTATGGTTAGGTCACCATGAACTCAAAGAGCAAAATGGACATCACCAACAAATTCAGAGTGATTGGGTATGGTTAGGAGGACACTCATTTTCCTATACTGCCCTATCTATGTTTGCTGGTAAAATACATGGGAAAATCCAATTGGAGTAAAATTGCACTTAGGCTTCGGGTTAGGTCACCATGAAGTCATAGAGCAAAATGGACATCACCAACAAATTCGGAGTGCTTGGGTATGGTTACAGGTGTACTGACCATTCTTTCCTGCCCTATCTATGTTTCCTAGTAAAAAATATAGAAAAATCCCATTGGAGGAAAATTACACTTAGGGTTAGGGTTAGGTCACCATGAACTCGTAGAGCAAAACTGACATCACCAACAAATTCGGAGAGCTTGGGTATGGTTAGGAGGGCACTTACTTTCCGAGTATGCCCTATCTATGTTTTCTGATAAAATACATGGGAAAATACCTCTGGAGGAAAATTGCAATAAGGGTTATAGATAGCTCACCATGAATTCATAGAGCAAAATGGACAACACCAACAAATTCGGAGTGCTTGAGTATGGATAGGAGGGCACTCACTTTTCTATCCTGCCTATCCATGTTTCTTGGTAAAATACATGGAAAAATCCCATTGGAGGAAAATTCCACTTAGGGTTAGGGTTAGGTCACCATGAACAGATAGAGAAAAATGGTCATCGACAACAAATTCGGAGTGCTTGGGTATGGTTAGGAGGGCACTTACTTTCCGAGGCTGCCCTATCTATGTTTTCTGATAAAATACATGGGAAAATCCCTTTGGAGGAAAATTCCACTTAGGGTTATGGTTAGGTCACCATGAACTCAAAGAGCAAAATGGACATCACCAACAAATTCAGAGTGATTGGGTATGGTTTGGAGGACCCTCATTTTCCTATACTGCCCTATCTATGTTTGCTGGTAAAATACATGGGAAAATCCAATTGGATTAAAATGGCACTTAGGCTTCGGGTTAGGTCACCATGAAGTCATAGAGTAAAATGGACATCACCAAAAAATTCGGAGTTCTTGGGTATGGTTATAGGTGTACTGACCATTCTTTCCTGCCCTATCTATGTTTCCTAGTAAAAAACATAGAAAAATCCCATTGGAGGAAAATTACACTTAGGGTTAGGGTTAGGTCACCATGAACTCATAGAGCAAAACTGACATCGCCAACAAATAAGGATGCTTGGGTATGGTTAGGAGGGCACTTACTTTCCGAGTCTACCCTATCTATGTTTTCTGATAAAATACATGGGAAAATACCTCTGGAGGAAAATTGCAATAATGGTTATAGATAGCTCACCATGAATTCATAGAGCAAAATGGACAACACCAACAAATTCGGAGTGCTTGAGTATGGATAAGAGGGCACTTACTTTTCTATCCTGCCTATCCATGTTTCTTGGTAAAATACATGGAAAAATCCCATTGGAGGAAAATTCCACTTAGGGTTAGGGTTAGGTCACCATGAACAGATAGAAAAAATTGGACATCGCCAACAAATTCAGAGTGTTTGGGTATGGTTAGGAGGGCACTTACTTTCCGAGGCTGCCCTATCTATGTTTTCTGATAAAATACATGGGAAAATCCATTTGGAGGAAAATTCCACTTAGGGTTATGGTTAGGTCACCATGAACTCAAAGAGCAAAATGGACATCACCAACAAATTCAGAGTGATTGGGTATGGTTAGGAGGACACTCATTTTCCTATACTGCCCTATCTATGTTTGCTGGTAAAATACCTGGGAAAATCCAATTGGAGTAAAATTGCACTTAGGCTTCGGGTTAGGTCACCATGAAGTCATAGAGCAAAATGGACATCACCAACAAATTCGGAGTGCTTGGGTATGGTTATAGGTGTACTGACAATTCTTTCCTGCCCTATCTATGTTTCCTAGTAAAAAATATAGAAAAATCCCATTGGAGGAAAATTACACTTAGGGTTAGGGTTAGGTCACCATGAACTCGTAGAGCAAAACTGACATCACCAACAAATTCGGAGTGCTTGGGTATGGTTAGGAGGGCACTTACTTTCCGAGTATGCCCTATCTATGTTTTCTGATAAAATACATGGGAAAATACCTCTGGAGGAAAATTGCACTAAGGGTTATAGATAGCTCACCATGAAATCATAGAGCAAAATGGACAACACCAACAAATTCGGAGTGCTTGAGTATGGATAGGAGGGCACTTACTTTTCTATCCTGCCTATCCATGTTTCTATGGGTAAAATACATATGGAAAAATCACCATTGAGAAAAATTCCACTTAGGGTATAGCGGTTAGGTCACCATGACAGATCTAGAAAAATGGACAGTCAGCCAACATTCGGAGTGTTGGGTATGGTTTTAGGAGGCACTTCCTTTCCGACGGCTGCCCTATCTCTATTTTTTTCTGATAAATATACATGGTGGAAATCCCTTTGGCAGGAAATTCCACTTAAGTGGTTATGGTTAGGTCACCATGAACCATCATAAGAGCAAAATGGGACCATCACCAACAAATTCGAGTGTTGGGTATGGTTTGGAGGAACCTCATTTTCCTATACGATCTGCCGCTAGTCTATTTTGCTGTGCGTAAAACATGCAAACTCCAATTGGATTAAAATTGCCTAAGGCCTTCGGGTTAGGTCACCATGAAGTCATAGAGTAAAATGGACATCACCAACAAATTCGGAGTGCTTGGGTATGGTTATAGGTGTACTGACCATTCTTTCCTGCCCTATCTATGTTTCCTAGTAAAAAACTTAGAAAAATCCCATTGGAGGAAAATTCCACTTAGGGTTAGGGTTAGGTCACCATGAACTCATAGAGCAAAACTGACATCGCCAACAAATTCGGAGTGCTTGGGTATGGTTAGGAGGGCACTTACTTTCCGAGGCTGCCCTATCTATGTTTTCTGATAAAATACATGGGAAAATACCTCTGGAGGAAAATTCCAATAAGGGTTATAGAAAGCTCACCATGAATACATAGAGAAAAATGGACAACACCAACAAATTGGGAGTGCTTGAGTATGGATAGGAGGGCACTTACTTTTCTATCCTGCCTATCAATGTTTCTTGGTAAAATACATGGAAAAATCCCATTGGAGGAAAATTCCACTTAGGGTTAGGGTTAGGTCACCATGAACAGATAGAGAAAAATGGACATCGCCAACAAATTCGGAGTGCTTGGGTATAGTTAGGAGGGCACTTACTTTCCGAGGTTGCCCTATCTATGTTTTCTGATAAAATACATTGGAAAATCCCTTTGGAGGAAAATTCCACTTAGGGTTATAGTTAGGTCACCATGAACTCAAAGAGCAAAATGGACATCACCAACAAATTCAGAGTGATTGGGTATGGTTAGGAGGACACTCATTTTCCTATACTGCCCTATCTATGTTTGCTGGTAAAATACATGGGAAAATCCAATTGGAGTAAAATTGCACTTAGGCTTAGGGTTAGGTCACCATGAAGTCATAGAGCAAAATGGACATCACCAACAAATTCGGAGTGCTTGGGTATGGTTACAGGTGTACTGACCATTCTTTCCTGCCCTATCTATGTTTCCTAGTAAAAAATATAGAAAAATCCCATTGGAGGAAAATTACACTTAGGGTTAGGGTTAGGTCACCATGAACTCAAAGAGCAAAACTGACATCACCAACAAATTCGGAGTGCTTGGGTATGGTTAGGAGGGCACTTACTTTCCGAGTCTGCCCTATCTATGTTTTCTGATAAAATACATGGGAAAATAGCTCTGGAGGAAAATTGCAATAAGGGTTATAGATAGCTCACCATGATTTCATAGAGCAAAATGGACAACACCGACAAATTCGGAGTGCTTGAGTATGGATAGGAGGGCACTTACTTTTCTATCCTGCCTATCCATGTTTCTTGGTAAAATACATGGAAAAATCCCATTGGAGGAAAATTCCACTTAGGGTTAGGGTTAGGTCACCATGAACAGATAGAGAAAAATGGACATCGCCAACAAATTCGGAGTGTTTGGGTATGGTTAGGAAGGCACTTCCTTTCCGAGGCTGCCCTATCTATTTTTTCTGATAAAATACATGGGAAAATCCCTTTGGAGGAAAATTCCACTTAGGGTTATGGTTAGGTCACCATGAACTCAAAGAGCAAAATGGACATCACCAACAAATTCAGAGTGATTGGGTATGGTTTGGAGGACACTCATTTTCCTATACTGCCCTATCTATGTTTGCTGGTAAAATACATGGGAAAATCCAATTGGATTAAAATTGCACTTAGGCTTCGGGTTAGGTCACCATGAAGTCATAGAGTAAAATGGACATCACCAAAAAATTCGGAGTTCTTGGGTATGGTTATAGGTGTACTGACCATTCTTTCCTGCCCTATCTATGTTTCCTAGTAAAAAACATAGAAAAATCCCATTGGAGGAAAATTCCACTTAGGGTTAGGGTTAGGTCACCATGAACTCATAGAGCACACTGTGCTCTGACATCCCGTGGGGCAAATAATAAGATGACTGGGTAGGTTTAGAGGGCACTTACTTCTCCCAAGTCACTACCTATCTATTGTGTTCTGATAAAATTCATGGGAAAATACCTCTGGAACGAATTGCATATAGTGGTTATAGATACTCTCACGATGAATTCATAGAGCTACAAATGGACAACACCAACAAATCGGAAAGTGCTTGAGTAGGATAGAGGGCAACTATACTTTTCTCTTCCTGACCTATCATTTTTCTTGTGGTAAAAACTACTGTGAAAAAGGCCTCCATTGGAGGAAATGTTCCACTAGGTGTTAGGGTTAGGTCGTGCTCTGATGACGATAGAGACAAATGAGACATACACCAACAAATTCGGGTCTGTACTTGGGTACTGTTAGGAGGGACAACTTACTTTCCGACTGCTGCTGCCTATCTATGTTTTTCTGATAAAATATATTGGTAAAAATCCCTTTGGAGGAAAATTGCCAATTACACTTAGGGTTAGGGTTAGGTCACCATGAACTCGTAGAGCAAAACTGACATCACCAACAAATTCGGAGTGCTTGGGTCTGGTTAGGAGGGCACTTACTTTCCGAGTCTGCCCTATCTATGTTTTCTGATAAAATACATGGGAAAATACCTCTGGAGGAAAATTGCAATAAGGGTTATAGATAGCTCACCATGAATTCATAGAGCAAAATGGACAACACCAACAAATTCGGAATGCTTGAGTATGGATAGGAGGGCACTTACTTTTCTATCCTGCCTATCCATGTTTCTTGGTAAAATACATGGAAAAATCCCATTGGAGGAAAATTCCACTTAGGGTTAGGGTTAGGTCACCATGAACAGATAGATAAAAATGGACATCGCCAACAAATTCGGAGTGCTTGGGTATGGTTAGGAGGGCACTTACTTTCCGAGGCTGCCCTATCTATTTTTTCTGATAAAATACATGGGAAATCCCTTTGGAGGAAAATTCCACTTAGGGTTATGGTTAGGTCACCATGAACTCAAAGAGCAAAATGGACATCACCAACAAATTCAGAGTGATTGGGTATGTTTAGGAGGACACTCATTTTCCTATACTGCCCTATCTATGTTTGCTGGTAAAATACATGGGAAAATCCAATTGGAGTAAAATTTCACTTAGGCTTCGGGTTAGGTCACCATGAAGTCATAGAGCAAAATGGACATCACCAACAAATTCGGAGTTCTTGGGTATGGTTATAGGTGTACTGACCATTCTTTCCTGCCCTATCTATGTTTCCTAGTAAAAAATATAGAAAAATCCGATTGGAGGAAAATTCCACTTAGGGTTAGGGTTAGGTCACTATGAACTCATAGAGCAAAACTGACATCGCCAACAAATAAGGAGTGCTTGGGTATGGTTAGGAGGGCACTTAACTTTCTAGACTGCCCTATCTATTTTTCCTGGTAAAATACATGGGAAAATCCAATTGGAGGAAAATTCCACTTAGGCTAAGGGTTAGGTCACCATGAACTCATAGAGCAAAATGTACATCACCAACAAATTCAGAGTGATTGGGTATGGTTAGGAGGACACTCATTTTCCTATACTGCCCTATCTATGTTTGCTGGTAAAATACATGGGAAAATCCAATTGGAGTAAAATTGCACTTAGGCTTCGGGTTAGGTCACCATGAAGTCATAGAGCAAAATGGACATCACCAACAAATTCGGAGTCCTTGGGTATGGTTACAGGTGTACTGACCATTCTTTCCTGCCCTATCTATGTTTCCTAGTAAAAAACATAGAAAAATCCCATTGGAGGAAAATTCCACTTAGGGTTAGGGTTAGGTCACCATGAACTCATAGAGCAAAACTGACATCACCAACAAATAAGGATGCTTGGGTATGGTTAGGAGGGCACTTACTTTCCGAGTCTACCCTATCTATGTTTTCTGATAAAATACATGGGAAAATACCTCTGGAGGAAAATTGCAATAATGGTGATAGATAGCTCACCATGAATTCATAGAGCAAAATGGACAACACCAACAAATTCGGAGTGCTTGAGTATGGATAGGAGGGCACTTACTTTTCTATCCTGCCTATCCATGTTTCTTGGTAAAATACATGGAAAAATCCCATTGGAGGAAAATTACACTTAGGGTTAGGGTTAGGTCACCATGAACAGATAGAGAAAAATGGTCATCGCCAACAAATTCGGAGTGTTTGGGTATGGTTAGGAGGGCACTTACTTTCCGAGGCTGCCCTATCTATGTTTTCTGATAAAATACATGGGAAAATCCCTTTGGAGGAAAATTCCACTTAGGGTTATGGTTAGGTCACCATGAACTCAAAGAGCAAAATGGACATCACCAACAAATTCAGAGTGATTGGGTATGGTTAGGAGGACACTCATTTTCCTATACTTCCCTATCTATGTTTGCTGGTAAAATACATGGGAAAATCCAATTGGATTAAAATTGCACTTAGGCTTCGGGTTAGGTCACCATGAAGTCATAGAGCAAAATGGACATCACCAACAAATTCGGAGTGCTTGGGTATGGTTATAGGTGTACTGACCATTCTTTCCTGCCCTATCCATGTTTCTTGGTAAAATACATGGAAAAATCCCATTGGAGGAAAATTCCACTTAGGGTTAGGGATAGGTCACCATGAACAGATAGAGAAAAATGGTCATCGACAACAAATTCGGAGTGCTTGGGTATGGTTAGGAGGGCACTTACTTTCCGAGTCTACCCTATCTATGTTTTCTGATAAAATACATGGGAAAATACCTCTGGAGGAAAATTGCAATAATGGTTATAGATAGCTCACCATGAATTCATAGAGCAAAATGGACAACACCAACAAATTCGGAGTGCTTGAGTATGGATAAGAGGGCACTTACTTTTCTATCCTGCCTATCCATGTTTCTTGGTAAAATACATGGAAAAATCCCATTGGAGGAAAATTCCACTTAGGGTTAGGGTTAGGTCACCATGAACAGAGAGAGAAAAATGGACATCGCCAACAAATTCGGAGTGCTTGGGTATGGTTAGGAGGGCGCTTACTTTCCAAGGCTGCCCTATCTATGTTTTCTGATAAAATACATGGGAAAATCCCTTTGGAGGAAAATTACACTTAGGGTTAGGTCACCATGAACTCATAGAGCAAAATGGACATCACCAACAAATTCAGAGTGATTGGGTATGGTTAGGAGGACACTCATTTTCCTATACTGCCCTATCTATGTTTGATGGTAAAATACATGGGAAAATCCAATTGGAGTAAAATTGCACTTAGGCTTCGGGTTAGGTCACCATGAAGTCATAGAGCAAAATGGACATCACCAACAAAGTCGGAGTGCTTGGGTATGGTTACAGGTGTACTGACCATTCTTTCCTGCCCTATCTATGTTTCCTAGTAAAAAATATAGAAAAATCCCATTGGAGGAAAATTACACTTAGGGTTAGGGTTAGGTCATCATGAACTCGGAGAGCAAAATGGACATCGCCAACAAACTCGGAGTGATTGGGCATGGTTAGGAGGCAACTGACTTTTCTAGTCTGCCCTATCTATGTTTTCTGATAAAATACATGGGAAAATACCTCTGGAGGAAAATTGCAATAAGGGTTATAGATAGCTCACCATGAATTCATAGAGCAAAATGGACAACACCAACAAATTCGGAGTGCTTGATTATGTATAGGAGGGCACTTACTTTTCTATCCTGCCTATCCATGTTTCTTAGTAAAATACATGGAAAAATCCCATTGGAGGAAAATTCCACTTAGGGTTAGGGTTAGGTCACCATGAACAGATAGAGAAAAATGGACATCACCAACAAATTCGGAGTGCTTGGGTATGGGTAGGAGGGCACTTACTTTCCGAGGCTGCCCTATCTATGTTTTCTGATAAAATACATGGGAAAATCCCTTTGGAGGAAAATTCCACTTAGGGTTATGGTTAGGTCACCATGAACTCAAAGAGCAAAATGGACATCACCAACAAATTCAGAGTGATTGGGTATGGTTAGGAGGACACTCATTTTCCTATACTGCCCTATCTATGTTTGCTGGTAAAATACATGGGAAAATCCTATTGGAGTAAAATTGCACTTAGGCTTCGGGTTAGGTCACCATGAAGTCATAGAGCAAAATGGACATCACCAACAAATTCGGAGTGCTTGGGTATGGTTATAGGTGTACTGACCATTCTTTCCTGCCCTATCTATGTTTCCTAGTAAAAAATATAGAAAAATCCCATTGGATGAAAATTACACTTAGGGTTAGGGTTAGGTCACCATGAACTCGTAGAGCAAAACTGACATCACCAACAAATTCGGAGTGCTTGGGTATGGTTAGGAGGGCACTTACTTTCCGAGTCTGCCCTATCTATGTTTTCTGATAAAATACATGGGAAAATACCTCTGGAGAAAAATTGCAATAAGGGTTATAGATAGCTCACCATGAATTCATAGAGCAAAATGGACAACACCAACAAATTCGGAGTGCTTGAGTATGGATAGGAGGGCACTTACTTTTCTATCCTGCCTATCCATGTTTCTTGGTCAAATACATGGAAAAATCCCATTGGAGGAAAATTCCACTTAGGGTTAGGGTTAGGTCACCATGAACAGATAGAGAAAAATGGACATCACCAACAAATTCGGAGTGCTTGGGTATGGTTAGGAGGGCACTTACTTTCCGAGGTTGCCCTATCTATGTTTTCTGATAAAATACATGGGAAAATCCCTTTGGAGGAAAATTCCACTTAGGGTTATGGTTAGGTCACCATGAACTCAAAGAGCAAAATGGACATCACCAACAAATTCAGAGTGATTGGGTATGGTTTGGAGGACCCTCATTTTCCTATACTGCCCTATCTATGTTTGCTGGTAAAAAACATGGCAAAATCCAATTGGATTAAAATGGCACTTAGGCTTCGGGTTAGGTCACCATGAAGTCATAGAGTAAAATGGACATCACCAAAAAATTCGGAGTTCTTGGGTATGGTTATAGGTGTACTGACCATTCTTTCCTGCCCTATCTATGTTTCCTAGCAAAAAACATAGAAAAATCCCATTGGAGGAAAATTACACTTAGGGTTAGGGTTAGGTCACCATGAACTCATAGAGCAAAACTGACATCGCCAACAAATAAGGATGCTTGGGTATGGTTAGGAGGGCACTTACTTTCCAAGTCTACCCTATCTATGTTTTCTGATAAAATACATGGGAAAATACCTCTGGACGAAAATTGCAATAATGGTTATAGATAGCTCACAATGAATTCATAGAGCAAAATGGACAACACCAACAAATTCGGAGTGCTTGAGTATGGATAAGAGGGCACTTACTTTTCTATCCTGCCTATCCATATTTCTTGGTAAAATACATGGAAAAATCCCATTGGAGGAAAATTCCACTTAGGGTTAGGGTTAGGTCACCATGAACAGATAGAGAAAAATGGACATCACCAACAAATTCGGAGTGCTTGGTATGGTTAGGAGGGCACTTACTTCCGAGGTGCCCTATCTATGTTTTTCTGATAATAAAATACATGGGAAAATCCACTTTGGAGGAAAATTCCACTTAGGGTTAGGGTTAGGTAACCATGAACTCATAGTGCAAAAGGGACATCACCAACAAATTCGGGGGGTTTGGGTATGGTTAGCGGGGCACTGACTTTACTAGCCTGCCCTAACTATGTTTCCTGGTAAAATACATGGGAAAATCCCATTGGAGGAAAATTCCACTTAGGGTTAGGGTTAGGTCATCATGAACTCATAGAGCAAAATGGACATCAACAACAAATTCGGAGTTTTTGGGTATGGTTACAGGTTGTTGTACGACCATTCTTTCCTAGCACCTATCTATGTTTCTAGTAAAAATATAGAAAAATCCATTGGAGGAAATACACTTAGGGTTAGGTTTAGGTCACCATGAAAACTCAAAGAGCAAAACTGGGACATCAACAACAAATTCGAGTGCTTGGGTAGGTTAGGAGTGGCACTTACTTTACGGAGTCGCCCTATCTATGTTTTCTGATAAAATACATGGGAAAATAGCTCTGGAGGAAAATTGCAATAAGGTTTATAGATAGCTCACCATGAATTCATAGAGCAAAATGGACAACACCAACAAATTCGGAGTGCTTGAGTATGGATAGGAGGGCACTTACTTTTCTATCCCGCCTATCCATGTTTCTTAGTAAAATACATGGAAAAATCCCATTGGAGGAAAATTCCACTTAGGGTTAGGGTTAGGTCACCATGAACAGATACAGCAAAATGGACATTGCCAACAAATTCGGAGTGCTTGGGTATGATTATGAGGGCACTTACTTTTCTAGCCTGCCCTATCTATGTTTCCTGGTAAAATACATGGGAAAATCCTTTGGAGGAAAATTCCACTTAGGGTTATGGTTAGGTCACCATGGAAACTCAAAGAGCAAAATGGAAATCACCAACAAATTCAGAGGAGGTGGGTAGGTTTCGGATGGACACTCATTTTCTATACTGCCCTATCTATGTTGCTGTTAAAATACAGGGGAAAATCCAATTGGATTAAAATTGCACTTAGGCTTCGTGTTAGGTCACCATGAAGTCATAGAGTAAAATGGACATCACCAAAAAATTCGGAGTTCTTGGGTATGGTTATAGGTGTACTGACCATTCTTTCCTGCCCTATCTATGTTTCCTAGTAAAAAACATAGAAAAATCCCATTGGAGGAAAATTCCACTTAGGGTTAGGGTTAGGTCACCATGAACTCATAGAGCAAAAATGACATCGCCAACAAATAAGGATGCTTTTGGGTATGTATTGGTTAGGAGGGCACTTACTTTCCAAGTCTACCCTATCTATGTTTCTGATAAAAACATGGAAAATACCTCTGGAGAAAATTGCAAATAATGGTATAGATAGCTCACAATGAATCATAGAGCAAAATGGACAAACACCAACCAAATTCGGAGGCTTGAGTATGGATAATGAGGGCACTTTACTTTTCATCCATTCCTATCCATGTTTCTTAGGTAAAATAATGGAAAAATCCATTGGAGGAAATCACTTAGGGTAGGGTTAGGTCACATGAACAGATAGAGAAAAATGGACATCACCAACAAATTCGGAGTGCTTGGGTATGGTTAGGAGGGCACTTACTTTCCGAGGCTGCCCTATCTATGTTTTCTGATAAAATACATGGGAAAATCCCTTTGGAGGAAAATTCCACTTAGGGTTATGGTTAGGTCACCATGAACTCAAAGAGCAAAATGGACATCACCAACAAATTCAGAGTGATTGGGTATGGTTAGGAGGGCACTTACTTTCCGAGTCTGCCCTATCTATGTTTTCTGATAAAATACATGGGAAAATACCTCTGGAGGAAAATTGCAATAAGGGTTATAGATAGCTCACCATGAATTCATAGAGCAAAATGGACAACACCAACAAATTCGGAATGCTTGAGTATGGATAGGAGGGCACTTACTTTTCTATCCTGCCTATCCATGTTTCTTGGTAAAATACATGGAAAAATCCCATTGGAGGAAAATTCCACTTAGGGTTAGGGTTAGGTCACCATGAACAGATAGATAAAAATGGACATCGCCAACAAATTCGGAGTGCTTGGGTATGGTTAGGAGGGCACTTACTTTCCGAGGCTGCCCTATCTATTTTTTCTGATAAAATACATGGGAAATCCCTTTGGAGGAAAATTCCACTTAGGGTTATGGTTAGGTCACCATGAACTCAAAGAGCAAAATGGACATCACCAACAAATTCAGAGTGATTGGGTATGTTTAGGAGGACACTCATTTTCCTATACTGCCCTATCTATGTTTGCTGGTAAAATACATGGGAAAATCCAATTGGAGTAAAATTTCACTTAGGCTTCGGGTTAGGTCACCATGAAGTCATAGAGCAAAATGGACATCACCAACAAATTCGGAGTTCTTGGGTATGGTTATAGGTGTACTGACCATTCTTTCCTGCCCTATCTATGTTTCCTAGTAAAAAATATAGAAAAATCCGATTGGAGGAAAATTCCACTTAGGGTTAGGGTTAGGTCACTATGAACTCATAGAGCAAAACTGACATCGCCAACAAATAAGGAGTGCTTGGGTATGGTTAGGAGGGCACTTAACTTTCTAGACTGCCCTATCTATTTTTCCTGGTAAAATACATGGGAAAATCCAATTGGAGGAAAATTCCACTTAGGCTAAGGGTTAGGTCACCATGAACTCATAGAGCAAAATGTACATCACCAACAAATTCAGAGTGATTGGGTATGGTTTGGAGGACACTCATTTTCCTATACTGCCCTATCTATGTTTGCTGGTAAAATACATGGGAAAATCAAATTGGATTAAAATTGCACTTAGGCTTCGGGTTAGGTCACCATGAAGTCATAGAGTAAAATGGACATCACCAAAAAATTCGGAGTTCTTGGGTATGGTTATAGGTGTACTGACCATTCTTTCCTGCCCTATCTATGTTTCCTAGTAAAAAACATAGAAAAATCCCATTGGAGGAAAATTACACTTAGGGTTAGGGTTAGGTCACCATGAACTCATAGAGCAAAACTGACATCGCCAACAAATAAGGATGCTTGGGTATGGTTAGGAGGGCACTTACTTTCCGAGTCTACCCTATCTATGTTTTCTGATAAAATACATGGGAAAATACCTCTGGAGGAAAATTGCAATAATGGTTATAGATAGCTCACCATGAATTCATAGAGCAAAATGGACAACACCAACAAATTCGGAGTGCTTGAGTATGGATAAGAGGGCACTTACTTTTCTATCCTGCCTATCCATATTTCTTGGTAAAATACATGGAAAAATCCCATTGGAGGAAAATTCCACTTAGGGTTAGGGTTAGGTCACCATGAACAGATAGAGAAAAATGGACATCACCAACAAATTCGGAGTTCTTGGGTATGGTTAGGAGGGCACTTACTTTCCGAGGCTGCCCTATCTATGTTTTCTGATAAAATACATGGGAAAATCCCTTTGGAGGAAAATTCCACTTAGGGTTATGGTTAGGTCACCATGAACTCAAAGAGCAAAATGGACATCACCAACAAATTCAGAGTGATTGGGTATGGTTAGGAGGACACTCATTTTCCTATACTGCCCAATCTATGTTTGCTGGTAAAATACATGGGAAAATCCAATTGGATTAAAATTGCACTTAGGCTTCGGGTTAGGTCACCATGAAGTCATAGAGCAAAATGGACATCACCAACAAATTTCTTGATTGCTTGGTATGTTTTACAGTGTACTGACATTCTTTTCCTGCCGCCTATCTATGTTCCTACGGAATATAGAAAAATCCCATGGAGGAAAATTATTACACTTAGGTTAGGGTTAGGTCCACCATGACCTCGTGGCAAACTGACATCACCAACACTTCGAGAGCTTGGTATGGTTATGAGGCCTTACTTTCTCTACTTGCCGAGTCTGCCGCTAATCTTGTTTTTCTGATAAATACATGGAAAATACCCTCTGGAGGAAAATTGCAGATAGGGTGAGGGATACTCACCAATGAATTCATAGAGCAAAATGCAAACACCAACAACTGCCGGATGTGTCTTGATATGGATAGAGGGCACTCACTTTTCTATCTGCTATCCATGTTTCTTGGTAAAATACATGGAAAAATCCCATTGGAGGAAAATTCCACTTAGGGTTAGGGTTAGGTCACCATGAACAGATAGAGAAAAATGGACATCGCCAACAAATTCGGAGTGTTTGGGTATGGTTAGGAAGGCACTTCCTTTCCGAGGCTGCCCTATCTATTTTTTCTGATAAAATACATGGGAAAATCCCTGTGGAGGAAAATTCCAGCTAGGGTTATGTTTAGGTCACCATGAACTCAAAGAGCAAATGGAAGCACCAACAAAATTCAGAGTGCTTGGGTATGTTTGTAGGGACACCTCATTTTCTATAGTCTACTGCCCTATCTCTGTTTTTTCTGGTACAATACATTGGAACATCCAATGGATTAAATTGCACTAGGCTTCGGGTTAGTCACATGAGTCTAGAGTCAAATGGACATCACCAAAAATTTTTCGAGTGCTTGGGTATGGTTATAGGTGTACTGACCATTCTTTCCTGCCCTATCTATGTTTCCTAGTAAAAAATATAGAAAAATCCCATTGGAGGAAAATTACACTTAGGGTTAGGGTTAGGTCACCATGAACTCGTAGAGCAAAACTGACATCACCAACAAATTCGGAGTGCTTGGGTATGGTTAGGAGGGCACTTACTTTCCGAATCTGCTCTATCTATGTTTTCTGATAAAATACATGGGAAAATACCTCTGGAGGAAAATTGCAATAAGGGTTATAGATAGCTCACCATGAATTCATAGAGCAAAATGGACAACACCAACAAATTCGGAGTGCTTGATTATGTATAGGAGGGCACTTACTTTTCTATCCTGCCTATCCATGTTTCTTAGTAAAATACATGGAAAAATCCCATTGGAGGAAAATTCCACTTAGGGTTAGGGTTAGGTCACCATGAACAGATAGAAAAAATTGGACATCGCCAACAAATTCAGAGTGTTTGGGTATGGTTAGGAGGGCACTTACTTTCCGAGGCTGCCCTATCTATGTTTTCTGATAAAATACATGGGAAAATCCATTTGGAGGAAAATTCCACTTAGGGTTATGGTTAGGTCACCATGAACTCAAAGAGCAACATGGACATCACCAACAAATTCAGAGTGATTGGGTATGGTTAGGAGGACACTCATTTTCCTATACTGCCCTATCTATGTTTGCTGGTAAAATACATGGGACAATCCAATTGGATTAAAATTGCACTTAGGCTTCGGGTTAGGTCACCATGAAGTCATAGAGCAAAATGGACATCACCAACAAATTCGGAGTGCTTGGGTATGGTTATAGGTGTACTGACCATTCTTTCCTGCCCTATCTATGTTTCCTAGTAAAAAATATAGAAAAATCCCATTGGATGAAAATTACACTTAGGGTTAGGGTTAGGTCACCATGAACTCGTAGAGCAAAAGTGACATCACCAACAAATTCGGAGTGCTTGGGTATGGTTAGGAGGGCACTTAATTTCTGAGTCTGCCCTATCTATGTTTTCTGATAAAATACATGGGAAAATAGCTCTGGAGGAAAATTGCAATAAGGGTTATAGATAGCTCACCATGAATTCATAGAGCAAAATGGACAACACCGACAAATTCGGAGTGCTTGAGTATGGATAGGAGGGCACTTACTTTTCTATCCTGCCTATCCATGTTTCTTGGTAAAATACATGGAAAAATCCCATTGGAGGAAAATTACACTTAGGGTTAGGGTTAGGTCACCATGAACAGATAGAGAAAAATGGTCATCGCCAACAAATTCGGAGTGTTTGGGTATGGTTAGGAGGGCACTTACTTTCCGAGGCTGCCCTATCTATGTTTTCTGATAAAATACATGGGAAAATCCCTTGGAGGAAAATTCCCTTAGGTTAGGGTTAGGTACCATGAACTCAAGAGCAAAATGACATCACCAACAAATTCAAGTGTTGGTATGTTTTGGAGGTACCCTCATTTCCCTATACTTCTGCCTATCTATGTTTGCTGGTAAATCATGGAAAAATCCAATTGATTAAATGGCACTTAGGCCTTCGGGTATGTCCCATGAGTCATAGGTAAAATGGGACATCACCAAAAGATTCGGAGTTCTTGGGTGGTTAGTAGGTTACTGACCATTCTTTCCTGCCCTATCTATGTTCCTAGTAAAAAACATAGAAAATCCTGGAGGAAAATTACACTTAGGTTTAGGGTTAGGTACACCAGACTAGAGAGCAAACGGACATCGCCAACAAATAATGATGCTTGGGTATGGTTAGGAGGGCACTTACTTTCCGAGTCTACCCTATCTATGTTTTCTGATAAAATACATGGGAAAATACCTCTGGAGGACAATTGCAATAATGGTTATAGATAGCTCACCATGAATTCATAGAGCAAAATGGACAACACCAACAAATTCGGAGTGCTTGAGTATGGATAAGAGGGCACTTACTTTTTTACTATCCTTCCTATCCCTGTTTCTTGGTAAATACATGGATAATCCCATTGGGAGGAAAATTCCACTAGGGTTAGGGGTTAGGTCACCATGACAATAAGAAATTGACATCACCACAAATTTTCGAGTGCTTGGGTGATGGTTAGGAGGGCACTTACTTTCCGAGGTTGCCCTATCTATGTTTTCTGATAAAATACATGGGAAAATCCCTTTGGAGGAAAATTCCACTTAGGGTTATGGTTAGGTCACCATGAACTCAAAGAGCAAAATGGACATCACCAACAAATTCAGAGTGATTGGGTATGGTTAGGAGGACACTCATTTTCCTATACTGCCCTATCTATGTTTGCTGGTAAAATACATGGGAAAATCCTATTGGAGTAAAATTGCACTTAGGCTTCGGGTTAGGTCACCATGAAGTCATAGAGCAAAATGGACATCACCAACAAATTCGGAGTGCTTGGGTATGGTTACAGGTGTACTGACCCTTCTTTCCTGCCCTATCTATGTTTCCTAGTAAAAAATATAGAAAAATCCCATTGGAGGAAAATTACACTTAGGGTTAGGGTTAGGTCACCATGAACTCATAGAGCAAAACTGACATCGCCAACAAATAAGGATGCTTGGGTATGGTTAGGAGGGCACTTACTTTCCGAAGTCTGCCCTATCTATGTTTGTCTGATAAAACTGGGAAAATACCGTCTGGAGTATTGCCAATAGGGTTATAGAAGCTCACCATGAATTCATAGAGCAAAATGGACAACACCAACAAATTCGGAGTGCTTGATTATGTATAGGAGGGCACTTACTTTTCTATCCTGCCTATCCATGTTTCTTAGTAAAATACATGGAAAAATCCCATTGGAGGAAAATTCCACTTAGGGTTAGGGTTAGGTCACCATGAACTCAAAGAACAAAATGGACATCCAACAAATTCGGAGTGCTTGATTATGTATAGGAGGGCACTTACTTTTCTATCCTGCCTATCCATGTTTCTTAGTAAAATACATGGAAAAATCCCATTGGAGGAAAATTCCACTTAGGGTTAGGGTTAGGTCACCATGAACAGATAGAGAAAAATGGTCATCGACAACAAATTCGGAGTTCTTGGGTATGGTTAGGAGGGCACTTACTTTCCGAGGCTGCCCTATCTATGTTTTCTGATAAAATACATGGGATAAATCCAATTGGGTAAAATGTGCACTTAGCTTCGGTTAGGTCACCGATGAAAGTCATAGAGCAAAATGGACATCCCCAACAAATTCGGAGTTCTTGGTTATGGTTAGGAGGGCCTGCCTTTTAGTCTGCTCTATCTATGTTTCCTGATAAAATACATGGGAAAATCCCATTGGAGGAAAATTCCACTTAGGGTTAGGGTTAGGTCACCATGAACTCATAGAGCAAAACTGACATCGCCAACAAATAAGGATGCTTGGGTATGGTTAGGAGGGCACTTACTTTCCAAGTCTACCCTATCTATGTTTTCTGATAAAATACATGGGAAAATACCTCTGGACGAAAATTGCAATAATGGTTATAGATAGCTCACAATGAATTCATAGAGCAAAATGGACAACACCAACAAATTCGGAGTGCTTGAGTATGGATAAGAGGGCACTTACTTTTCTATCCTGCCTATCCATGTTTCTTGGTAAAATACATGGAAAAATCCCATTGGAGGAAAATTCCACTTAGGGTTAGGGTTAGGTCACCATGAACAGGTAGAGAAAAATGGACATCACCAACAAATTCGGAGTGCTTGGGTATGGTTAGGAGGGCACTTACTTTCCGAGGTTGCCCTATCTATGTTTTCTGATAAAATACATGGGGAAAAATACCTCTGGGAAATGCAATAGGTTATAATAGCTCACACACCATGATTCATAGAGCAAAATGGACAACACGCAACAAATCGTAGTGCTTTGACGTTGGAACACTAGGAGGGCACTTACTTTCTATCTGCCTATCCCATGTTTGCTTGGTAAAATACATGTAAAAATCCCATGGAGGATTCCACTTAGGGTTAGGGTTAGGGTCACCATGAACAGATAGATAAATGGACATCGCCACAATTCGTAGTGCTTTGGGTATGGTTGTGAGGCCCTTACTTTCCGAGGCTGCCGCTATCTATTTTTTTCTGATAAATACAGGGAAGAATCCCTTTGGAGGAAAATTCCACTTAGGGTTATGGTTAGGTCACCATGAACTCAAAGAGCAAAATGGACATCACCAACAAATTCAGAGTGATTGGGTATGTTTAGGAGGACACTCATTTTCCTATACTGCCCTATCTATGTTTGCTGGTAAAATACATGGGAAAATCCAACTGGAGTAAAATTGCTCTTAGGCTTCGGGTTAGGTCACCATGAAGTCATAGAGCAAAATGGACATCACCAACAAATTCGGAGTGCTTGGGTATGGTTACAGGTGTACTGACCATTCTTTCCTGCCCTATCTATGTTTCCTAGTAAAAAATATAGAAAAATCCCAGTGGAGGAAAATTACACTTAGGGTTAGGGTTAGGTCACCATGAACTCGTAGAGCAAAACTGACATCACCAACAAATTCGGAGTGCTTGGGTATGGTTAGGAGGGAACTTACTTTCCGAGTCTGCCCTATCTATGTTTTCTGATAAAATACATGGGAAAATAGCTCTGGAGGAAAATTGCAATAAGGGTGATAGATAGCTCACCATGAATTCATAGAGCAAAATGGACAACACCAACAAATTCGGAGTGCTTGAGTATGGATAGGAGGGCACTTACTTTTCTATCCTGCCTATCCATGTTTCTTGGTAAAATATATGGAAAAATCCCATTGGAGGAAAATTCCACTTAGGGTTAGGGTTAGGTCACCATGAACAGATAGAGAAAAATGGACATCGCCAACAAATTCGGAGTGCTTGGGTATGGTTAGGAGGGCACTTACTTTCCGAGGCTGCCCTATCTATTTTTCCTGGTAAAATACATGGGAAAATCCAATTGGAGGAAAATTCCACTTAGGCTAAGGCTTAGGTCACCATGAACTCATAGAGCAAAATGTACATCACCAACAAATTCAGAGTGATTGGGTATGGTTAGGAGGACACTCATTTTCCTATACTGCCCTATCTATGTTTCCTGATAAAATACATGGGAAAATCCCTTTGGAGCAAAATTCCACTTAGGGTTAGGGTTAGGTCACCATGAACTCAAAGAGCAAAATGGACATCACCAACAAATTCAGAGTGATTGGGTATGGTTAAGAGGACACTCATTTTCCTATACTGCCCTATCTATGTTTGCTGGTAAAATACATGGGAAAATCCAATTGGAGTAAAATTGCACTTAGGCTTCGGGTTAGGTCACCATGAAGTCATAGAGCAAAACTGACATCACCAACAAATTCGGAGTGCTTGGGTATGGTTATAGGTGTACTGACCATTCTTTCCTGCCCTATCTATGTTTCCTATTAAAAAATATAGAAAAATCCCATTGGAGGAAAATTACACTTAGGGTTAGGGTTAGGTCACCATGAACTCGTAGAGCAAAACTGACATCACCAACAAATTCGGAGTGCTTGGGTATGGTTAGGAGGGCACTTACTTTCCGAGTCTGCCCTATCTATGTTTTCTGATAAAATACATGGGAAAATACCTCTGGAGGAAAATTGCAATAAGAGTTATAGATAGCTCACCATGAATTCATAGAGCAAAATGGACAACACCAACAAATTCGGAGTGCTTGAGTATGGATAGGAGGGCACTTACTTTTCTATCCTGCCTATCCATGTTTCTTGGTAAAATACATGGAAAAATCCCATTGGAGGAAAATTCCACTTAGGGTTAGGGTTAGGTCACCATGAACTCATAGAAAAAAATGTACATCACCAACAAATTCAGAGTGATTGGGTATGGTTAGGAGGAAACTCATTTTCCTATACTGCCCTATCTATGTTTCCTGATAAAATACATGGGAAAATCCCTTTGGAGGAAAATTCCACTTAGGGTTAGGGTTAGGTCACCATGAACTCAAAGAGAAAAATGGACATCACCAACAAATTCAGAGTGATTGGGTATGGTTAGGAGGACACTCATTTTCCTATACTGCCCTATCTATGTTTGCTGGTAAAATACATGGGAAAATCCAATTGGAGTAAAATTGCACTTAGGCTTCGGGTTAGGTCACCATGAAGTCATAGAGCAAAACTGACATCACCAACAAATTCGGAGTGCTTGGGTATGGTTATAGGTGTACTGACCATTCTTTCCTGCCCTATCTATGTTTCCTATTAAAAAATATAGAAAAATCCCATTGGAGGAAAATTACACTTAGGGTTAGGGTTAGGTCACCATGAACTCGTAGAGCAAAAATGACATCACCAACAAATTCGGAGAGCTTGGGTATGGTTA
>NW_024097016.1:0-55000 GCF_016545835.1 Crotalus tigris
CCATTGAAAATAGAGAAGGAGCTGGACAATGGCTGCATTCTGTAGGTGATACTGAGGATCGATCTGATAGAAGGTGGGGAACCGGATCTTATTGCTCAAAACAGGGTCTGAGCAGCGATAACCTAACTGAAGGGAAGGTGGAGATGGAGGAAAAGGAAAAGGTTAAGCAAGGAAAATGTATTTTTTGTTACTAACTTATAATAATAATAATAATAATAGCAGTAAAGTTGGAAGGGACCTTGGAGGTCATCTAGTCCAACCCCCTGCTCGGGCAGGAAACCCTACACCATTTCGGACAAATGGTTGTCCAATCTCGTCTTAAAAACCTCCAGTGTTGGAGCACCCGCAACTTCTGGAGGCAGGATGTTCCACTGATTAATTGTTCTAACTATCAGGAAATTCCTCCTTAGTTCTAGGTTGCTTCTCTCCTTGATTAGTTTCCATCCGTTGCTTCTTGTCCTGCCTTCAGGCGCTTTGGAGAATAGCTTGACTCCCTCTTCTTTGGGGCAGCCCTGAGATATTGGAACATTGCTATCCTGTCCCCCCTCGTCCTTCTCTTCATTACACTAGACATACCAATTCTAGCAACCGTTCGCTTATATTTAGCCTCCAGTCCCCTAATCTCTTTGTTGCTCTCCTCTGTACTCTTTCTAGAGATTCTCAACACTTTTTTACATCGTGGTGACCAAAACTGGATGCAGTATTCCAAGTGTGGCCTTACCAAGGCATTGAAGAGTGGTATTAATACTTCACGTGATCTTGATTCTATCCCTCTGTTAATGCAGCCTAGCACTGTGTTGGCCTTCAGATCATCTAGATTAGCAGGATATCCTATTCTAGATCCCCATCCCCAGTGTTGTTTTTTTTTTTTTTTTTTTGTTAAAATAAAGGTGCCGGAACTCACACACATTATACAACCCATCTTGCCTATCCTACAAGGTTTACCTTTGTAGTTGAAAAAAAAAAACCCTTCAATTTTTAGTATATCTAAAAGACTAGGATTTTGTTCAAGGTAAGTTAATACTATTAATATTACCATGCACTGTGTGGCTTTAAATTACAAGAAGGCATTTTATTAATCTTTTGGGACATTTACCATTGGCATACCCATTTATTTTAATGAGTGGAAATGTCAGCTTTCTATGTGGAGTGAAATTGGCCCAATAAAACAAAAATTTGGTTGCTTGTAAAAGGCTGAATTATTTTTAAGAAGTTGTCAAACTAGGTGGAAAAATTTACATTTGGAGTTTAATATGGATATTGACTTGAAACAAATTAAAGTTGAAACTTTATCAGTGAAAAGATTACTTTTAATTTACCTTTAAGTTAAACCCAGTTTAATAAATAGATCTGATTAAACCTCACATAATATATATATATATATATATATATATATATATATATATATATAATACCTCCAAATAACAAGACATTGGCTTTATTCTTATTCTTCCTTTCTGCAGTTTGAATATCAAGTATAAAAGACTAAAAGGAGA
The DNA here is from genome assembly GCF_016545835.1 of Crotalus tigris. Taxonomy (NCBI): domain Eukaryota; kingdom Metazoa; phylum Chordata; class Lepidosauria; order Squamata; family Viperidae; genus Crotalus; species Crotalus tigris. The sequence goes on from NW_024097016.1 coordinate 1,497, forward strand.
TTTTCGTAGACATCCCAGCCTTTGAACTACCCAAGGAAGTGAAACAGCAAAGTTTCACTGTCAGGCAAATTTCCATGCCAACTGCCTTTCTTTCCTCTTGCTTCCCCTCTTTTTAACCTTGCACCCCACCTTCTGTAACGGAAGGCAAAAGGCTGACTCACTCTCTCGTGAAACATGGCCTCCATGTTTATGTGTCTCCCACCGCCACCATCAGCTTTCACACCACATGGTCCGACCCATCCAATCAAGCCACACTCTGGCTGTGGTGCTCCGGTGTCTCATGTCTCCTCCTAGAGGAGGCAGACAGTGCCAGAACAGACCCCACTTGCACTGTACCACCAGTGGGACATTTTCAAAAACAAATGAGGATAGGAAGGGAAACAATAGGAAAAGAACGCAACTTTGGAAAATCCATCAAAAAAAGGTGCTGGAACTCTGTTCCGGTGTGTTCTATGACAAAAAAAAGCCTTGTCCATCCCCACAACCTTGCACCTTCATGAGATGTTTTCTACAGGACACAGAATTGGCTCTGCAAGTTGTTCTCAGTAACCACACAAGGCAGAACTTACTGCCTTACATCTGCATTTCCCCTTTCATCATGTTGACTGTCCATGTACCTGAGAAATCTTGAACTTGCCAAACACGGTTGCCATCTGGTTTGAGATTCTGGAGTTGAGACCCCCAAGGACAGAGAGAAGGCGGTCCTGTGTATTGCACTTATAGTTAGGAAACACTTTTCCACGACTGGAGAGCAGAGACAGGCTGACATCTTGGGCCATGCTTGCATGCTGGTTCTCTTCGTAGATGCGGAAGCCCAGAGTGATGTTGGGGAGAAGCCGGGGGTCTTTGTTGATCTCCTGGATGGCAAATGCCAAGGCCAGGACATGTTGGTAGTTCTTGGGAACAGGTCTTTGTTGCAAGTGTTAAAGGATAAATATTAGGCAGGAGCAGGTGGGAGATGTTTATCTGATTAAAAAAGCATTATCAGAATTCTAAGAATTAATCATAAAACAGATCAATACAAATTAGTTGTGTGAGACCTGCCAGAAACCTAAACCTCTGTAGGAAACAATCCTTGACTCCATTTGCTGAGAAAGGTATATTTTTATTAGAGGTTAAGCGTATTGCAGTAATGCATAGCCAGAACTGAGGTTCGCATGCCCAAATCCCTATATTATACATTCTCCCCCTTTCCCCTGTCTTTCATTTCCCACCCCAAGGTAACCAATTAAAATCTTGCAAGCTCTTTTCCTAATGGTCAGTTCAAGCATGCTCTGGTATGTTGCTCCCTCCTTCTTCCAACTGAGTGACCTTGAAGCAGCTTCTCAAGATGGCAGAGCATCTACTTTCAGTTTCCAAAGCAGTCTGCCCTTGTTCCCCTTACCTATAGTTCATGGTAGACTATCACTGCATATCAGTGAAGCACAAGCAAGCCTGAGGTAGCAGTCGACAGGTGATTTTACTGCTCTCAGAAACAGGGTTACTGTCAATCAATATTGATCCTATTACTATAGCCAACAGTGTATGACAAAAGTTCCTTTCCCTGTCTCAGCACCCATCAATGTGCAAGTTATAATTTATAGCAGTGGTTCTTAATCTTTTTGGATGAATCGCCCCCTTGAGCCAATGAGGAAGTTGTCATCGCCCCCCTCCCCCAACATAACCTCTCAATCACAACATAGGAAATAATTCTTCAATTTATGCAAACACTTTTTTTGTTTTCTTTAAAATTGTCATCAGGACATATCGACGCAAATCATTTATTTCCAGTCTTTTTCCCATATCTCCCATATTCTGGCCAATGGCGCGCTACTGTATGGGTAGAAACTGCTGTGCAACATGCATGAAGATAAGCGATGCATCTTCACATATGTACGGCATTCTGTACTGAAGCTAGCTGGAGGAACATTTGAAAACACAATTGAATCCACTAATAGCGAGCGATCTGATGTTTTTGTACGACAGATATACAGCCATTCACTGTACGAAAAAGTCTCAAAAGTGTCCCCAAAACTTCTTGCTCCATCGCCTCCATATTGCCCTCTTTTCATTCCTTTGCCCCCGTGTCGCCCCTTTTCATTCCATCCCCCCCCAAAAATGAAATCGCCTCCTGGGGGGCGATATTACCCAGGTTAAGAACCATTGATTTACAGCATAAACTCAGTTCAAGTCAGCATTGACTTTTTTCAAGATGAACATTTCATCCAGTTAAGGAAAATGGCTCATTATCTTAAAACTATGCCCTTTATTATACCCAGTCATGGTAATTTTATAGGCTGCCAATGTCTGCCTTATATTCTCAAACATTTTTTCCCAATCTGGTCCCCTTCACCTAATACATTATCAGAGTCCTTTTGAATGTGTTGGCTTTATAAATTAGATTAAACTGAATTAAACTGAAAGTCTGACCAGGTTGATTTTTGATGGCTAGAAATGATTAAGCTGATACATGTGGATGGCCCTTAGTTAGAAAGTGTCTTTTTAGTATCTTTAAATATGAACTGGAGTGTCTCCCCTGGTCTTTCTCTTCACTAAACTAGCCATGCCCAGTTCCTGTAACCTTTCTTCATATGTTTTAGCCTCCAGTCCCCTAATCATCTTTATTGCTCTTCTCTGCACTTTTTCTAGAGTCTCAACATCTTTTTTATACTAAGGTGACCAAAACTGGTTGCAGTATTCTAGATGTCATCTTACTTACCGTATATGCCGGCGTACAAGGCGACCCGGCGTATAAGACGACCCCCGTCTTTATCGCTGATTTCAGCGCTCGCGGAAGTCGCCTTATACGCCGGCATTTACGGAAGCTCTCCTGGAGAGTCTTAAAAAAGGTCATTCCACTGATGTAGAAGTCTCTAGTATTGACAGGAGAGTAGTGGGAAGTCAGACATGGTGGGACAAAAGAAACACCTCTACTATGTAGAATAAAATAAAATCATGAAACATGGTATTACAAGTCAGCAGAGTAATGAGATGGGAACATTTAGTCTAGTTATAAGCCAGAGGACTCTAGCATTATTTCTCCCCATGTTCAGCCCAAATTGTTTTCTCTGCAAAGTGTACTTTGCCTTCAGGGAAATGAAGAAAAGGCTGGCTCTTTATTCAGTGTGATAAGCTGTTCTTCACCACTGAAGAGTCAGAGGGCTTGAGAAGGGAATTAAAAGGGAGATTGACTCATCAAATAGAATTAATATGTCCTAATAAGGAATGCTGGGTGGGATTTAAATCTTCAAGACTGCCCTTTTCACATTGCCCTGAGAAAAAAGACAATCAAGGAAACACTCACTGAGAAAGGACATCCCAATCACCAGGTGGCTCATGCAGGAGCTGTAGAACTATAACAAGGGAGAGAGGTAGATTTCCACCGATGATGAGATCTCCAGGTCTGTAAAAGTCTTTCTGTTCTTGGAAAGGTCTCCTCCAGAAGCAGTTTGGTCTCAACTTCATCTGGACAGCTGCAGGCAAAGTCCATAGCAAGACTAAAAGCCAAATCATTGGCCACAGAAAGAGACCTTTTTCTAGATCAAACAGAGAATGTTGCAGGAAAAGTGATGCTCTGGTGATTTCAGAGGAATCATGTGACACTTTAAATCTTCAGGATAAGCATTCATCTAAGCTCCAACTCTAAAGGGACCCAGCTATATTATTCAGAGCATGCTAAGTAAACATGTTTTGACCAGACACAAACCTTTTTATGGTCAGGAAGGGTTAATCTCTGGAAATCTACTGAGATAATGTAAGAATTACTAGTATTTTATGAATCCTGAGAGAGAGAAATGTCCACATTATCCCCATAACTTTGGAGTCCATGGCATTTTGACAAGAGGAAAAAAAACCCTATTTCTGAAGACACAATTGTGTATCTCTGACTGTGAAATAATAATAATAATAATAATAATAATAATAATAATAATAATAATAATAATAATAATAAAGTTGGAAGGGACCTTGGAGGTCATCTAGTCCAACTCCCTGCTCGGGCAGGAAACCCTACACCATTTCGGACAAATGGCTGTCCAGTCTCTTCTTAAAAACTTCCCGTGTTGGAGCATTTACTGCTTCTGGAGGCAAGCTGTTCCACTGATTAATTGTTCTCACTGTCAGGAAGTTTCTCCTTAGTTCTAGGTTGCTTCTCTCCTTGATGAGTTTCCACCCGTTGCTTCTTGTCCTGCCTTCAGGCGCTTTGGAAAATAGCTTGACTCCCTCTTCTTTGTGGCAGCCCCTGAGATATTGGAACATTGCTATCATACCCCCCCTCATCCTTCTCTTTGTTAAACTAGACATAACCTCTCCCCCATTTCCCAACTTGGACTTCCATTCTGTGGTAGGAGAGACAATTTTAGAATGTAATGAAGGCTCAGCTCTAATGTTTTACACTGTACTCACCTACCTTGGCTTTTTGGCCATAATCTGTTTCACTGTAGCCTTTCTAGTAGAAAGTTGCCTGACAGCTTTAATGAAGCCAAGTTCATTACTTTTAGCCTGCTGGTCTTTTGCAGTGTTTGGATCACCTTCCTCCCTACCTACCTGAGCACCAAAGGGAAGTCCATGGTGGCTGTGGAGATCTTCTCCATCTTGGCCTCGGGTACTGGCCTTTTGGCTTGTATCTTTTTTCCCAAATGCTTCATTATCATACTTAGGCCCAATCTGAATTATTGAGAGAATATAATGGGGCACAAGAATCTCTGACTTTTCCAGGGACTGGGAACATTTGTTCTTAGTTTGGGCCATTTTCATATTTCATCTAATTTTTAAAAAAAATATTGAAATGAGAGATGTGCTTTTCCATTAAATATTTGTAAATCAAGTTATATGACTAATGATAAAATATCTGTTAATCAGCAATAATCACTCTCTCCTTGATTGTTCATGGCTTATGTTCTTGATTCTGCTCCTCTTCTTCTGAACCTTTACTCTGTTTGAGGGAAACGGCTTGAAAAACTTCTCCTTCATGCCACTTTTGAAGGAAGGCAGAAAAAAGTGTTTTCTTTCTCCCCATTTTTCTCATTTGCCACCTCTTTTCCTTTGCTTCTTCTCATTAGGGCTTTGACTGGTGTACAAGCATGAAATAATGATGATTGTAACAACAATAATAACAGTAACAAACAACAAATAGATAAATCAAAAAGCTAAAATATAATGTGACAACCAAGCACAGAATAAGAGAAAGCTTACAATGCGGGGCTCCCAGTAAAATTAACCCAACTTACTAGCAGGAAACACCCCAGAAGACAAGCTCAGGATTAAAAAAAAATCTTGACAAACTTAAACAAAGGGGCCCTATTCAAGATAATGAAATTTAATGTGGAGAGAAGCAAGACTTTACACTTAGGCAGGAAAAACCAAAGTACAAATACAGATTAGGTGAAACATGGCTCAAAAGCAGTAACTGTGAGAGGGACAGAATAAAAGAATTGGAAGGGACGTTGGAGGTGTTCTAGTCTAAACCCCTGGTCAGGCAGGAAGCTTTGAAATCCTATTGGACAATCACTTAAAACATGAGCCAGTTGTGTGCAGCAGAAGCCAAAAAAACTAATACAATCCTTGGTTGTATAAATAGAGGCACAGATTCAAAATCAGGTGAAATATTAGTACCACTTTATAAATCCTTAGTAAGACCACACCTGGAATATTGTGTCCAGTTTTGGTCACCTCATTACAAAAAAAAAAAAAAAACAACACCATGTTGAGACTTTGGAAAAAGTGCAAAGAAGAGCAACTAAGATGATCAAAGTCCTGGAGACTAAAATATATGAAGAATGGATGCAAGACTTGGATTTGGCTAATCTAGGGAAAAGAAGAAATAGGGGTGACATGATAGCAGTATTCCAGTTTTTGAGGGCTGCCACAAAGAAGAGGGGGTCAAATTATTCTCCAAAGCACCAGAGGGCAGAACAAGAAACAATGGATGGAAACCGATCAAGGAGAGAAGGTTGACTCAGCCTTCCATCCTTCCGGGGTAGGTAAAATGAGGACCCAGATTGTTGGGGGCAATGTAAATATATATACATTGCTTACTGGTGTACACCGTTTAGAGAGTGCTTGCACTTAAAGAGGTATATAAGTCTCATAAATAAATAAATAAATAAACCTGGAATTAAGGAGAAACTTCCTAACAGTGAGGACAATTAACCAGTGGAACAGCTTGTCTTCAGACATTGTGGGCACTCTATCACTGGACAGTTTTAAGAAGAGACTGGATAGTCACTTGTCTGAAATGGTATAGGATCTCCTGCTTGAACAGGGGGTCTGAACTAGAAGACCTCCAATGTCCCTTCCAGCTCTATTCTGATTCTGATTCACTTGACGTTTAGTAAAACTATACCTTTTATCCAAATGGAGTTGAGTGTCTTTCTTTCTTTTCTAAGAACCCAGGTTGGGGCAGGTATGACAGTAGTGATGTTATGTGAACATAATGAGATGCATCATATCTACCAGCACTGCTGCATTCTGAACCAATTGAAATTTCCAAATGATTTTCATGGCAGCCCCACTGAGACCGATCAGAAGATAACCAAGATGTAAGTCAGCCACCATGAGCAGTGCCTCCTAATCCAGGAATGGGTTCAACTGATACACAACACCTTCTCTTTGCATAGTGCATAAATCCTGAACAAGAATTATCCAGAGCCAAAGATGGCAATTCTGCAACTCCAGGACCTGGGAGCCACAAAATACATAACTTCTCATTTTTAGCATGATTGAAAGCTGCATCTTGTTCTTTCACATCCAGATCCTCACAACCTCCAAACACTGGGAAAGGATCCTGGATGGCTGGGGACAGACATGTATAGTTGGGTATCATTGACATATTGATGATACCAGACCCCAAAGTAACAAATGACTTCATTGGTATATTTTAAAATGAGGGGGGAAGAGGCACCCCAGAAAGCAGAGGTCTATGGCTGAAAGAGTCTATGCCAATAGTGGCGAACCTATGGCACACGTGCCAGAGGCGGCACTCAGAGCCCTCTCTGTGGGCACGCTTGCCATTGCCCCAGCCCCGCCTCCCCCTCCTCACCAGCATCCCCCCCTGGTGGAGACTCTCCCCCAGGCATGGCCCACGCAGAGCAGCGCAGCCAAGGACACGGCAGCCAGGCAGCAGGGACAAGACTCCCCTCGTGCCCCATCGCATGCAGTTGGTGCTGCGGGGCACAGGTGGAGGGCGTGGTCGCCATTGCACTGCTGGGCTGCCTGGGTGATGTGCTGCAGCAGGCCATGGAGGCAGTGAGTGGCCCTGTGGGTGGGGAGGAGCGTGAAGTGGGGGTGGAGTGGGGGGCGGAGAGTGGATGGGGTGGGGGTAGGGTGGGGCAGGCGGGGGGCAGGTTTTCGGCACTCGGTCTCTAAAAGGTTCGCCATCACTGGTCTATGCCCTTTCCCCATCAGCACTGGCCAGAGGAAGGAAAAGGAGAACCGTCACAGAACCATCACCAACCAACTTAGCAGTTCCAGAAAAATATCATCATGGATGGTATTGGAAGATCCGAATGAGAGATGAAAGGAAAAGGTGGAGAGTTTTACAGGTAGAAGTTCCCACATGATTACTTTTTCTTGTCTTTTTTTCTCTTTTTGTCTTCCTTGTGGTGATTATTTGGTCCTTGGATTCCCATAACAGGCTGTTCTTAACAAGGGAGAACCAGCTGTTTCTGATCCCTTACACCTTCCCCCACTCCCTCTCTCAAAGGAGAAGTAATCCTTCACTAGCCACAATCTCTTCTGACTACTATTTTACATTTCCCTCCCTGTCTATCTCAGGGGTTCCCACAAAGAAGAGGGAGTCAAGCTATTTTCCAAAGCACCTGAGGGCATGAGAAGAAACAATGGATGGAAACTAACCAAGGAGAGAAGCAACCTGGAACTAAGGAGAGATTTCCTGACAGTGGGAACAATTAATCAGTGGAACAACCTGCCTCCAGAACTGGTGGATGCTCCAACACTGGAAGTATTTAAAAAAAGACCAGACAATCGTTTGTCTGAAATGGTATAGGTTCTTCTCCCTGAGCAGGGGGTTGGACTAGAAGACCTACAAGGTCCCTTCCGATTCTGCTATTCTATTCTATTCTATTCTATTCTATTCTATTCTATTCTATTCTATTCTATTCTATTCTATTCTATTTTATTCTATTCTATTCTATTCTATTCTATTCCACTCCACCCCATATATTCTATTCTATTCTATTCTATTCTATTCTATTCTATTCTATTCTATTCTATTCTATTCTGTTCTGTTCTGTTCTGTTCTGTTCTGTTTCTTTTCTTTTCTGTTCTGTATTACATTCCATTCCATTCCATTCCACACCATATATTCTATTCTATTCTATTCTGTTCTGTTCTGTTCTGTTCTGTTCTGTTCTGTTTCTTTTCTTTTCTGTTCTGTTCTGTATTCCATTCCATTCCGTTCCGTTCCGTTCTGTCCCGTCCCGTCCTGTCCGGTCCTGTTCCTTTTCTGTTCTGTATTCTATTCCATTCCATTCCGTTCCGTTCCGTTCCGTTCCATTCCATTCCATTCCATTCTATTCCACTCCATATATTCTATTCTATTCTATTCTATTCTATTCTATTCTATTCTATTCTATTCTATTCTATTCTATTCTATTCTATTCTATTCTTCTGTTCTCTTTTCTTTTCTGTTCTGTATTCTATTCCATTCCATTCCATTCTATTCTATTCTATTCTATTCTATTCTATTCTATTCTATTCTATTCTATTCTATTCTATTCTATTCTATTCTATTCATAGCAACTGAGACCACTTCATTCAATGAGTCAATAGAAAAAAGTAGTTTAAAATGAATCTTTTTTTTATATTGTAAGCAGAAAATCTGGAAGCAGTTTCAAAATAGAAACAGTATTAGATATATTCACTTCCTTGGATAAAAAGAATCAGTTTGACCATCTCTGCTTCTCTTTGCTGTGGGAAATAATGTATACCTCTATGGATGCATTAATCTTTATCATAATTCATAATAAGGGAATAAGAATTAAGGTGTCAAACTCAATTTCATTGAGGGCCACATCTGCATTGCAGTTGCCCTCAGGGGGCCAGGTGGGTGTGGCCAGGGTGGCTGCAGCCTACTGGGTGGGCGTGTATGGAGTGGGTGTGGCCTATTGGGTGGGCATGGCCAGCTCTATATCATTCGCGCTGGATATGTGAAGTAGGCGAAGGCTATTTGCTGGCCACTTCCAGGCGATGGTGCATTTCTTCATTCCTCACAAAGGGTGACACCGCCCCAGCATGCACCCAGGGGGGTGGGCTGACGCGGCAGGGGCCGGTCCCTCACTGTTTCCAGATGGCCTTGTGGAGCTAAGACTGAATGCGTTTCAGCATAGATGGCCACCACAAAATTGTACATTGGCTTCCGGCCGACCTGGGCCAGGGCCAAGGCAGTGGGGGCCATTCCCTCACTGTTTCCAGGATGGCTTCGTGGGCCACATGAAACCACTTTGCGGGCCACATCCGGCCCCCGGGCCTTGTGTTTGACATGTCTGTTCTATATAATTTCAGTTTTTTTAAAAAAAAGAATCTTGGGGTTAGTTTCTGATTGGCATGAAAGAGTCCCACTCATTCCCTCCAATAGAGCAATGGATAATTTTGAAATCATAGTTATATTTGCTGCAAAGGAATATGGAGGGTTTTTTTTTCTTATCATTCGTTTTTATTTTTTTCCTTCCTTTCCTTGCGTCTTTTACTCTTTGTGAATTAGTGTTTGCATTTATGTTTTTTGCAAAATGTTTAATAAAAATATATATTTTATAGAGGTGAAACAAGGCAAGGAAACTCGAGGTAGAGCTGGAAAAGGAATACAGTGGGTGGGGCTAATTGTTTCTGATTGGCAGGGATCACTCCACCAATCAGGATGTCCAGCCCAACAAGGGGAACATAAATGTATTGGAGGGAAAGATAAGCATGAGGGCAGGGAGATACAGGTAGTCTTTGATTCACAACAGTTTGCTTAGTGGCCATTCAAAGTTACAACGGCACTGAAAAAAAGAGACTTATGACAGTTTTTCACACTTGCGACTGTTCCAGCATCCCCATGGACACGTGATCAAAATGCAGATGCTTGGCAACTGGCTAATATTTATGATGGTTGCAGTGTCCCAGGATCATGTGATCCCCTTTTACGGACTTCTGACATGCAAAGTCAATGAGGAAGGCAGATTCACTTAAGAACTGGGTTACTAGCTTAACAACTGCAGTGACTCACTTCGTAACTGTGGCTAGAAAGGTCATAAAATGGAGCAAAATTCACTTAACAAATGTCTCACTTAGCAACACAAATTTGGGGGTCAATTGTAGTCGTAAGACAAGGACTACCTGTATAGGGTTTTTCAAAAGGGTTTCCTATTTACGTCCCATTTGATGTAGTGGTTAAAGCACCAGGCTAGAAACCGGAAGACCATGAATTGTAATTTAGCTCAGGCATGGAAACTGGTTGAATGGAATGGAATGGAATGGAATAGAATAGAATAGAATAGAATAGAATAGAATAGAATAGAATAGAATAGAATAGATTGGAATGGAATGGAATGGAATAGAATAGAATAGAATAGAATAGAATAGAATAGAATAGAATAGAATGGAATGGAATGGAATGGAATGGAACGGAACGGAGCAGAGCAGAACAGAACAGAAATGGAATGGAATGGAATGGAATAGAACAGAACAGAACAGAACAGAACAGAACAGAATAGAATAGAATAGAATAGAATAGAATAGAATAGAATAGAATAGAATAAAAAAGGAATGGAATGGAATGGAATAGAATAGAAAAGGAATGGAATGGAATGGAATGGAATGGAATGGAATAGAATAGAATAGAATAGAATAGAATAGAATAGAGCTGGAAGGGACCTTGGAGGTCTTCTAGTCCTGCCCCCTGCTCAAGCAGGAGAACCTAAACCATTTCAGACAAGTGACTGTCCAGTCTCTTCCTAAAAACCTCCAGTTATGGAGTGCCCACAATTTCTGGAGGCTAGCTGTTCCACTGGTTAATTGTCCTCACTGTCAGGAACTTTCTCCTTAATTCCAGGTTGCTTCTCACTTTGATCCATTTCCAACCATTGTTTCTTCTCCTTCCCTCTGGTGCTTTGGTGAATAACATGACCCCCTGTCACTCTCAGCCTAGGCAAGGAAAAATTGCTTCTGAAAAACTTGCCTAGAAAACTGCAGGGACCAGCAGTTGCCAGGAGGCAAGACTGTCTCCTGGCAACGGACAACCATCATAATAATCGATGCATGCTAAGACTAGTTTGAATCCACATTCAGTGCCATAATCCTATGGAGCCAGGGGATCCTTCATCTTGGGTGCAAAAGACCAGTGTCTTACTCTCACCTGCTGCCTTTGCAATTAATAAATTATAATTTGGTTTCTGTCTGGTTATTGTTTCTGTTAAGGGAGCTTTCCCACCAAGATGGAAACGTGCAGTTCATTCTGGACTGAGGTCTTCAGATCCACAGAGACATCAGGTCAACATCTGACAGCCGGGGCTAAAAACTCCCTTGGTTAGATGACAAAAGTTTGGATCTGTGTCAAAGTAGGAATAAACAAGATTAGTTCCGTGCATAACATGAGAGCCGGCCGCAGGTGCAGTTGCACAAATAACTTTTTCTCCTGTTACATGTCAAAGGAGCTTGGAACTCTGCCAGGATTTCTTGCCTCTATAATTAAAACAACAATTAGGTGTTTTTGTCACTGTAAGTTTGGCCAAGTGGGACCACAGAGACTAAAGTTGAAAATCAAACTCTCCTTGCTGGCAACAACCGATTTCTCTTCATCCTCTTAATTAATATTCTGAATCCCACTACAATTATGCTTTGGAAAAACTCTTCAGGGTAAAAAAAAAAGTTCACTAAACTGAGATTAGTTCATTCTCACAAAGTAATAGTAATAGTAGTAAAGTTGGAAGGGACCTTGGAGGTCATCTAGTCCAACCCCCTGCTCAGGCAGGAAACCCTACACCATTTCGGACAAATGGCTGTCCAGTCTCTTCTTAAAAACTTCCAGTGTTGGAGCATTTACTGCTTCTGGAGGCAGGCTGTTCCACTGATTAATTGTTCTCACTGTCAGGAAGTTTCTCCTTAGTTCTAGGTTGCTTCTCTCCTTGATTAGTGTCCACCCGTTGCTTCTTGTCCTGCCTTCAGGTGCTTTGGAAAATAGCTTGATTCCCTCTTCTTTATGGCAGTCCCTGAGATATTGGAATACTGCTATCATGTCCCCCCTTGTCCTTCTCTTTGTTAAACTAGACATACCCAATTCTAGCAACCGTTCCTTATATGTTTTAGCCTCCAGTCCCCTAATCATCTTTGTTGTTCTTCTCTGTACTCTTTCTAGAGTCTCAACATCGTGGTGACCAAAACTTGATGCAGTATTCTAAGTGTGGCCTTACCAAGGCATTGTAGAGTGGTATTAATACTTCACGTGATCTTGATTCTATCCCTCTGTTAATGCAGCCTAGCACTGTGTTGGCCTTTTTGGAAGCTGCAGCACATGGCTGGCTCATATTTAAGTGATTGTCTACTAGGACTCCGAGGTCCCTCTCACAGTTACTACTATTGAGCATGGTGCCACCTATGCTGTACTTGTGCATTTGGTTTTTCTTGCTTAAATGTAGAACCTTGCTTTTTTCACCATTGAATTTCATTTTGTTAGTTAGTGCCCAGTGTTCAAGTCTGTCCAGATCCTTCTGTATCTTAAGCCTGTCTTCTGGAGTGTTGGCTATTCCTGCCAGCTTGGTGTCGTCTGCAAAGTGCCTAGATCTTTTTAGGAATTGGGTGGGGGGTGTATTTATCAAGGTTTGAGCTCTGCCTTCTAACTGTACCTTCCATTTGAACTTTATTTATCATTCATTTATTTGATTTTATTATTCAGGAGCTAAAGGCAGCATTCATAGTGTTTCTTTCTTCTTTCTCTTTTCCCTACAACACTAACTTTGTGTGGTGCTTTGTGTTGAGTGAAGTGACTGGTCCAAAATCACCTATCTAAGGGTGCAGTAGAACTCAGCTCTTACATATTTAGAGATCACAAACTTGACAAATGATTTCTCCTTAAGCCTTAGTATTGTGATGTGATCTGGTCAACTAGTTTGAATAACATGTAAAACAATCTTCTCTCTATATTTCCAAAGAAACATGGACAACTTTGGGGAATCCCTGGCCAAAGAGTATAATTTTTAGTTCCTGTTTCAAGCTCCTTTTATTTGCATTGAGAATTTAGTACAAATACAATGCAAAGCAAATTACAATACTGCATACCCTTCATAAGAATTTATTTTTGTTGCTAGGTACCAGGAATTTAGAAAATAATGCAATGTTTGAAATGAATCAGGAGTTTTTTAAGTTGTGCAAAACCAATTTGGTCTCTCTCTCTCTCTCTCTCTCTCTCTCTCTCTCTCTCTCTCTCTCTCTCCCTCCCTCCCTCCCTCCCTCCCTCTCTCCCTCTCTCTGTGTGTGTGTGTGTGTGTGTGATAAATTGACCACTTGATTTGTCATGGAAATGCAATGGACATAGGGCAAAACAGAATAACAGAATTGGAAGGGCCCTTGGAGGTCTTCTAGTCTACCCCCCCATATACCATTTCAGACAAATGGTTGTCCAGTCTCTTCTAAATACTTCCAGTTTTGGAGCATTCACCACTTCTGGAGGCAGGTTGTTCCACTGGTTAGTTGTTCTCACTGTCAGGAAGTTTCTCCTTATTTCTAGGTTGCTTCTCTCCTTGATTAGTTTCTACCCGTTGCTTCTTGTCCTGCCTTCAGGCACTTTGGAGAATAGCTTGACTCCCTCTTCTTTGGGGCAGCCCCTGAGATATTGGAAGGCTGCTATCATGTCCCCCCTCATCCTTCTCTTCATTAAACTAGACATACCCAATTCCAGCAACCATTCCTTATATGTTTTAGCCTCCAGTCCCCTAATCATCTTTGCTGCTCTTCTCTGTACTCTTTCTAGAGCCTCAACATCTTTTTTACATTGTGGTGACCATGACTGTGTTGCTCATGGTTGCATTATATTGAATTCCAATATGATGTGGTCACTGTCACTCAAAGTTCAAGCAACTACAACCCCCTCTATCACTTCATCTCTATTAGTTCTCTATTATTTGGAACTGTTTGTGCTCTATTGGCTAAGATTATAACAGCTGTAATCACATCATAGGACCACTCATCCTTATTTTGATGGCATTGATGGTTTTAGATATTGTTTGTGTTGCCTCCTTGCATTTTATCAACCCAATCAATTAAGGCCACCAGACTGATTTCCATCAAAAGGACGTTTGCTACTCTTGGAAGTATTTCAGAAGAGATTATCTTCTTGTTTGCAAAAGGGAGCTAGCCTCCGATAAAGAATTAGAAAAAGGTATTTGATGGGGAGGACATCATGCTTAGATAAAGTCATTTGGAGAAGGTTAATGAATCAAAATATCAGGGTTTTGGCAGAAGCAACAAAGCACACATAGGGAGCTGTGAAATTCCTCTCCTTTGGCTGCAACTGCCCAAAAAGCTAACACATTGCTAGGCTCAGTGGTCAGACTCAGACAGTTTGCATCACTTTGGCAGAACCGGTAGCTAATTTTTTGTTGCCTAGGCCGAGAATGGACTTCCAGAACTAGTATCCACATAGAGAACCAGTTATTCACATATTTGAATTCCACCACTGGCTAGGCTGCATTAACAGAAGGATAGAATCAAGATCACATGAAGTGTTAATACCACTTTACAATGCCTTGGTAAGGCTACAAAGAAGAGGGAGTCAAGCTATTCTCCAAAGCCCCTGGAGGCAGGACAAGAAGCAACAGGTGGAAACTAACCAAGGAGAGAAGCAACCTAGAACTAAGGAGAAACTTCCTGACAGTTAGAGCAATTAATCAGTGGAACAACCTGCCACCAGAAGCTGTGAATGCTCCAACACTGAAAATTTTTAAGAAGAGACTGGATAGCCATTTGTCCGAAATGGTATAGTATAAATATTCCATGAAGTCATGCCCCCACCCGCAATGTATGTCTTTTGAATGACTTCCATCCTCACTCTGGGAGGGAGGGGGGATTTCTGTGTTTTTAGACAATGTGTATCCTGTAAGGTATTTTCACATACCTTAATTACTAGGAGGACTTTGTAACTGGCTTCGTCCTATGTGGGACTCTTCAAATGTGAGGAGCCAGAAGTTACTTGAAGTTGTCCACACTCTCTATTACAGTGAATACCAGTAAAGTTGGAAGGGACCTTGGAGATCATCTAGTCCAACCCCCTGCTCAGGCAGGAAACCCTATACCATTTCGGACAAATGGCCATCCAGTCTCTTCTTAAAAACTTCCAGTGTTGGAGCATTCACCGCTTCTGGAGGCAGGTTGTTCCATTGGTTAATTGTTCTAACTGTCAGGAAGTTTCTCCTTAGTTCCAGGTTGCTTTTCTCCTTGATTAGTTTCCATCCGTAGCTTCTTGTCCTGCCTTCAGGTGCTTTGGAGAACAGCTTGAATCCTTCTTCTTTGGGGCAGCTCCTGAGATACTGGAACACGGCTATCATGTCCCCCCTCGTCCTTCTCTTCATTAAACTAGACATACCCAATTCCAGCAACCGTTCCTTACATGCTTTAGCCTCCAGTCCCCTAATCATCTTTGTTGCTCTTCTCTGTACTCTTTCTAGAGTCTCAGCATTTGAACATGGACAATGTAATAACTGTGCATGATGCAATGGAAGCTTAACATTTCCACATAAATCGAGTAACAATAGAGGCATTGGGTTTGGGCAATGAGGCCTGTGAATTAAGATATTAAAAGGTGACAGTGGAGCGGATTAAAGCTACTTAGAAGAACAGCAAGGATCATAAGACCTGAGCAATAAAGAAGATGTATCTCCTTTTAATGTTTGCTGTGACTTTTATGCTTTCTGCACAGGAGGTAAGGCTACATTTTATGGGTTTCAATAGCCTTTCAGCTGGGGTGTCTGCAAATGAGTATGCATTTTGTTGAGTTTGTCACCATGCTTGATGAAGGGGTTAAAAAAATCAGGCAGAGGGCTTTGAGTACTCAGTTTTTTAATCACTGGAAATTCAACTGTACCAGTGGCTCTGAATTCAGAGTGGATTTCTGTTCTCTGGGTTGGCTTTCTCAATGTTTGCCTTAGCCTGAGAGTCAGAGATACTGTAAACTCTTGTTGGATTTACTGAGTTGGACCAATAAAGAAGACTGAGAATTTCTTTGATTAGAAAGATATCAGCAACTGTGCAAGATATGGGAAGACTCAAAAATGAATCTAAGTTGGGTATTGTATGTGGTTGTATTATTGTAACCATCTAACAAAGCTTAACATTTGATGTTTAATTCACATATTGTGTTGAGCAGTGGTTCTCAACTTGTGGGTCTGGACCCCATTTGGGGTCGAACGACTGTTTCACGGGGGTCGCCAAACAACGCAGTCCGCCATTTCCCCCCCCTTTTTCTTAGCTGTGCTACTCCCTTTTATTCTATTGGCTTTTGAAAGCCAATAGAATAGACTCTCTTGAATAGAGTCTAATTCTATTGGCTTTCAAAAACCAATAGGAATTGTCCAGGCTGTCTCTGCCCTGCTGAGCCCGCCAAAAGTCCCATTCTGCAAACGGTGCTGCACCAGTTGAGTAGTCCTTGACTTATGACTGGTTGAGTAGTCCTCAACTTATGACCGGCTGGGGGTTGCGGCATTAAAAAGTTTGAGAACCACTGGTGTTGAAGCTTATTTGGATACAAAATGCCCTTTAACCAATAACAACGTGAACACCAGGAATATAATAAACTAAAAAAGTTTAGTACCATCACCGATCACCAAGCTTTCGTCAGATACTTCAGACATCGTCAGGGTTAATGCTGGTCTATGGGAGAGTGCTTTTATAGGTGAGTCGTCATTTGCACACGGCTCCTAGCTATTGTCATAGGTCCTAACTGATTTGACTGCGTTCTAATTGTGGCTTCCATTGTTAATTGCGAAGTCATGTCCGACCCATCGCGACCCCACGGACAACGTTCCTCCAGGTCTTCCTGTCCTCTACCATCTTCTGGAGTCCATTTAAGTTCACACCTACTGCTTCAGTGACTCCATCCAGCCATCTCATTCTCTGTCGTCCCCTTCTTCTATTGCCCTCAATCTTTCCCAGCATCAGGCCCTTCTCCAGTGAGTCCTTCCTTCTCATTAGGTGGCCAAAGGACTTGAGTTTCAACTTCAGGATCTGGCCTTCTAAAGAGCAGTCGGGGTTGATCTCTTCTAGGACTGACCGGTTTGAACGCCTTGCAGTCCAAGGGACTCGCAGGAGTCTTCTCCAGCACCAGAGTTCAAAGGCCTCCATTCTTTGGTGCTCAGCCTTCCTTATGGTCCAACTTTCACAGCCATACATTGCAACTGGGAAAACCGTGGCCTGGACTATACACACTTTTGTTGGCAGGGTGATGTCTCTGCTTTTTAGTATGCTGTCTAGATTTGCCATAGCTTTCCTCCCCAGGAGCAATGGGTGTGTCATTATTCCCTTCTACCTTCCACAATCCTGAGGACCCAGATTGTTGGGGGCAATGTAAATATATATATACATTGCTTACTGGTGTATACCGCTTAGAGAGTGCTTGCACTTAAAGCGGTATATAAGTCTCATAAATAAATAAAATCCTGATTTAGGAAGGCTCCTTTCCCTCCTTTTTTGGTTGGCTAGATCGTTCGTATCTCTAAGTTGTTTCCTCTTCTCGCACTCACATCTCCCACCTTCCTCCTTCCTCTGCTCCTTATATATTTAAATATATAAAAACCCTTTATATTTACTTGGCTGCATCAGCAAAAACTTTGAGGCAATGCTTGGAAGAAGGGCCGCAGTATTGGGAGAGGACAGATCCCTTTTTATGGTTTTTTATTCTGCATCGGACTCTCATCGGCTTTGCTGGTGGCAGGAACAGGATATAACAAATTCTTAATTGCTACCAGATTCATTTTCCGCAGTGCTCCTGATCCAAATTTAATTGGTTTGGTCTATTTTGTTTAAAGAAAGAAAGTGGAGGAGACTTTAGTGAAGGAAAGAGTTGTCTTAGTTTTCACTGAAATCTGGCCAATAATATACTGATTTTACAAGGAAAAGAGAAATCCCAAGTTCTTAGACAAAGAGAGAGATAATCTATCCATCTGTGTCTTGATATCCGTTTACAAATAAATACAGGTAATCATCAATTGATGACCATTTCTTTAACCATGGTCTGAAGTTACAATGGTGATGAAAAAAGTGTCTTATGGCCTGCTCTCAAAATTACAATCCTCACACCATCCCTGTAGTCATGTGATTGCAGTTTGACTGCTTGGTAACCAGCTTGCATTTATGATGGTTGCAATATCTCAAAGTCATGTGACTGTGATCTGGAACCTTCCCACCTGGCTTTATATAATCAAAGCCAAAGGGGGAAGGTTTCCTTAATTATTGTGGTGAAATGATCATTAAAAAATCAGGTCTGATCACATGATGCCTCACTTAAAGACCTCATCTCTTATGCAGTCCCAATTGTGGTTGTAGGTTGAGAGTTACCTGCAATTAATATGTAAACGTATATAGATTCAAATGAAGTATCCATACTAGAGAAAACAGGAAGGAGGAGATGAAATGAGGTGAATAAATCCTGGATGACTCCTCTGATGAGTATGGGCAATTGTGAGAAGGAAGGACTCACTGGAAAAGGGCCTAATGCTGGGAAAGATGGAGGGCAATAGAAGAAGGGGACAACAGAGAATGAGATGGCTGGATGGAGTCACTGAAGCAGTAGATGAGAACTTAAATGGACTCCAGAAGATGGTAGAGGACAGGAAGACCTGGAGGAACATTGTCCATGGGGTTGTGATGGGTTGGACACGACTTCGCAATTAACAACAACATTCAGGTTTAGATCCAGTCCCAGATCCAAATCCAAATCAGTGTCAGGTTCCTGAGATGTTTATCAATCTCACTGGATTGAAGCAGAGATAGAAATGTCCCCTCTGGTCAACATTAAATCACAAGGGATACCTCAATGTTAGATCTCTCCTGCCTGAAGAAGCATTTCTAGGTCAGGCCATGTCTGAATGAAGCACTTGTCCATGTGTATGGTTTCCATTTCTTTAGATCCATTATTGGCAAGATCTTGTATCACAGGGTTTCTCAACCTTGACAATTTTAAGGCATGTGGACTTCAACTCCCAGAATTCCACAGCCAGCATTGCTGGCTGTGGAATTCTGGGAGTTAAAGTCCACATGCCTTAAAATTGTCAAGGTTGAGAAACACTGTTGTATCAGAAGGGTTTTCCATTCTAGGCATAGTTTGAAAGACAGAAGGGAACCTTGAAGTTGTCCAAGATATCAATCAGAGAGAAAGTGAGCAAGTACATAAGTGAGCAAGTACTTTCCTTCTATGCTGAAGTTAATTTCATTTCTCTTTTCAGTAAAAAATAATTACTGTATTTCTAAAACGTGCACAACATTTGCAAATGATTCTTTAAAAAAAAACCAGTAATCAGAAACTACAACAGTAAAGAGGTTTTTTTCTTTTCTTTTCAGGATTACAAGGTTAATACAGATGAAGAATCTACTGTAAGTAAGTTACACCATGCTGGAATGTTCTGATTTTTTTCCCCCTTTGGGGGAATGTCTATGCGCCATTTTCTCCCAAGAGAGCACACATTTCCATTTAGTTTGAGACAGAAAAGTCAGTATAAATCACCCAGTCCAGAATAGTCTGCAAGATTCTCCTATCTGGTATTGTTACTCAACTAGCTGTCCATGGAGATAGTACAAAGAAGGGGCATTTTTCCATGTTTCTAAGGACTGATCTCCAGTCCAAGGGGCAAATGCTGTTTCAGTCCCAGTGAAGGCTTATCATTTTTCTGATATAACAGTTAAGATAGTGTAACATTATTGTCATCAGCCATTCCAGAGTTAACTTGAACTCAGGGGAAAAAGGTGAAATGAATGTTAGCTTGAACAGGTGTTATCCTACAAATGGAGAAGTGAAGAGGCATGTTTTCATTTGTCGCCAAAGGAGGGATGAGAGTGGATTTTCTGCTTGTTGCCACAGCAAGAAGATCCAAAAGAGATCCCTGCTATAAAATGCAGCTTCCTCCTGTTATATATTCAAGGTGGACAATATTTAATATTTATTTGCTATGTATATGTAGGGATGTGGGTCTACACATATGTTGTTTGTAGTATGTTTAGGTGTGTGTCATGTATGTGTTTCACTTTGAGAGTGGGCAACTAAATCTCATTTTTGATGTGTGCCATTGTGCGCACAGTATAAAAATGACAATAAAGGTTATCTATCTATCTATCTATCTATCTATCTATCTATCTATCTATCATCTATCTATCTATCTATCTATCTATCTATCTATCTATCCATCCATCCATCCATCCATCCATCCATCCATCCATCCATCCATCCATCCATCTATCTATCTATCTATCTATCTATCATCTATCTATCTATTATCTATCTATCTACCATCTATCTATCTATCTATCTATGTATCTATCTATCATCTCTCTCTCTCTCTCTCTCTCTCTCTCTCTCTCTCTCTCTATCTATCTATCTATCTATCATTGGACAATCCCTTTAGCAATTCCAAAGTTGTGCTGCATTTAAGTGCTTATCCGGACTGATACAGCTCAGCTCTGCTATTTCTAAGAACCCCATTTGAATATTTCATTCATTGTTAGAACTTCACAGTGGGCAGAGACAGAATCTCTGCCTTTTAGCTCCAGTTTAATCACAGACGAGGGAATAATTGTGCATGATGAGATGGAAGCCTAACATTTCCTTGGTAATGAAATAACAACAGCAAGAGCATCGAGGACTAAAACTGCTGGCACTGATGATGTTACTTAGATTGGGTAATGAAACATCTGCAAGGAATAATTAATAATTAATTGATAATTATAATTGATGATTAATATAATAATCGACTGCAAGGCGTTCAAACCGGTCAGTCCTAGAGGAGATCAACCCTGACTGCTCTTTAGAAGGCCAGATCCTGAAGTTGAAACTCAAATACTTTGGCCACCTAATGAGAAGGAAGGACTCACTGGAGAAGGGCCTAATGCTGGGAAAGATTGAGGGCAATAGAAGAAGGGGACGACAGAGAATGAGATGGCTGGATGGAGTCACTGAAGCAGTAGGTGTGAACTTAAATGGACTCCAGAAGATGGTAGAGGACAGGAAGACCTGGAGGAATGTTGTCCATGGGGTCGCGATGGGTCGGACATGACTTCGCAATTAACAGCAACAACAACAACAAATAATAACAGCAACAGCAACAGCAGCAACAACAACAGTAACAAAAATAATAATATTGGAAGGGACCTTGGAGGTCTTCTAGTCCAACCCTGGAAAGTCAGTAAAGGTTTGCATTCATCGTTCAAGCAGGCCAGTTATGCCACCCAGACATTCTCTTTACAGTTCACAGGTGGTATCAAGGTCAAAAGAGTCTTAACTAAAGTCTGGGCTTCAAGCCAAGTTTCTTTTAGGCAATAACAAGTTGTAATACCAAACTTCACCACAAGATGTCATCGATGCCATTTAAAACTTTTTAAGTCCCCCCCCCCATTTATAATAGTTTTTCAAAGTTTATTTCTTTTCTTTTTAAATAAAAATCAGCATATCCAGTAGAAATAGGAATAAGAAAATTTCTAGGAAAACTTTTTAGTCTCTTAATTTCAAAAGTATATGCATCCAATTAGATTAAAGTTGTTTTTATAATTGCTTTGTTTCCCCTGGATAGTCGGTCACCGCTGTTCTTAGAGGGTACGGTAGGAATTCCCTTCCTTCTCTCCTCACAGGGGGGGAGAATACTTAGAGCAGCTTTTTCAGAGGAGATATTTAGAGAAGATTAGATTTCACCCAGTTTCATCTGCGTTGCTTTAAAGATGCTTGGTAGTAATTTTGACTTCGGCTGTCAGCAGCTTAATGATGAGCCATATTGTTATGGCCGGTCTTTCCCCCGCTGGTTTGGAGAGCTGCCCCGGATCAAGCGGAAGGGCTACCACCCTCCTGCCATCAAGTGGGGGTCCCCTCCTCATTGTTGCCCTTACAGGGTGACTTTTGACCCTTTCCAGGGTCCCCCAGTAGGGTGAAATTGGACGCTGAAGACGGAGGTCACCTCCATGCGTCCAAAGGCACCGATGGCAAACTGGAAGTCCAGGCCAGATCATGTTTGAATGGAGGCATTACACTTGTGCATGTGTGCTTTTTATTTCTTTGCCTCCACTATCTAAAGATCAGATGGGTTTACCCTTCCGGGCAAATTTTAAGAACGAAAGAAGGAACCTTGAAGTTGTCTAAGGTATCACTCTGAGAGAGTGCAAGCGCATAAATCATGTACTTTTCTTCTATGCAGAAACCTGTTGCATTTTCCTTTTTAGTAAAAAACGATCACCATATTTCTAAAGTTTTCTTAACGTTTAGGATAACCCAAGGAATATTTGGCTTAGGAGCTAATATAAAAACGAAGTAAAACAATCGACAGCACTAGAAGGTTCTCTCTCATCATTGGGACTCTCTCCCCCCCCACTTTATTTTCTCTTAATTTTTGGGATGAGGAAAGAGAGCTTCCCTGTAATGATGGCAAACGTTTTGGGCTTGGCCTCTCCACAATTTGAAAAAGGTTTACCTTAACTCTTGAGTGTCGCCCCCTCCCCTGAATACAAGTGAAATGATTCTCTCTCTGCCCTCTCCATCTATGCCACCCTGAACAATGGCAATCTGAGAATAAAAGAGAAAAGAAAGAAAGAAAGAAAGAAAGAGAGAAAGAGAGAAAGAAAAAGAAAGAAAAAAAGAGAAAGAAAGAAAGAGAGAGAGAGAGAGAAAGAAAGAGAAAGAAAGAAAGAGAGAGAGAAAGAAAAAGAAAGAAAGAAAGAAAGAAAGAAAAAGAGAAAGAAAGAAAGAAAGAGAGAGAGAGAAAGAAAGAAGAAAGGAAGAAAAAGAGAAAGAGAGAAAGAAAAAGAAAGAAAAAAGAGAGAGAAAGAGAAAGAAAGAAAGTGAGAAAGAAAAAGAGAAAGAGAGAAAGAGAGAGAGAGAGAGAGAAAGAAAGAAAGAAAGAAAGAAAGAAAGAAAGAAAGAAAGAAAGAAAGAAAGAAAGAAAGAAAGAAGGAACAGAGACAGGGTCAGGATCAAAATATTATTCTCTCCTATATCTTATAATGTATTTTAAACTATTATTAATATCTATAATACAAGGTGAAAAAAATGAAAAGGGGAAAAAAAAGAAAATAAGCAGAGAAATTGCATGAGTAAATAAATACATTAATAAAAAAAGAAGTGGAACCCCCCACCCCGACCCCGAAAACTAAGAAAACTGTTCATTCAGATTTGGTTTTTTTGGCCTTAGCACTTTCTGTTGTGATAATAAATATGTGTTTCCTAATTGGAGGGAAACAATAATTCATGTATTTGATACCTAAATTGGCAGTGATAGCATGGGTAGAGCAGAGAAATCCAGGGTATCTTGAATCCTTATGTATCTCTATGCACATTGTGGTTGTGTTAATGTGGAAGAATATTGAAAAAAGAAAGGAAAGGGAAAACAAAGTCTCAGAATATTTATTAATTCATGTTTGGGGGTTTTGGCCCTGTTGCTCCAACTTTTAATAAAAAAAAATATTTCTTTCCTATTTGGAGAATGCAGTCATTCATATGTGTCCTATATAGCAACGAAACAATTGGAGAAGTCATATATGTTATTATGGGAACATCAGACTGATACCCTTATACTTCCCTTATAGGAAAATGGCAGTGAAATGATGGGAAAAATTATGGTAAGTAACTCATTGTTTATCTTGTGCTCTTTTATGAAGTCAAAGTCTTTCTCAAGGTTGTTTTGTTAGCTCCTTAGTGTTATGGAGCTCATGGATTGTACATATTCTAGCTACTAATTCAATCCTCTTTCTGTGGTTTGCATAATGTATTAAATGATGAAGTGACAAAATAACCTGCACTCACACAACTCAGTAAACCACAAAACAATTGCATAAAAATCTAACTCAGATTACTACTGTCCAACTTTGTGGTGCTGTGCCAGTGTAGCTGTTTGGGTTTTTATTGATGTGGTTAGGTAACTAGCATGAATCTAGGTTCACATGAAATGAAGACACACGATGGATATACCCAGAAAAGCTATAGCCTCAAGAGACATGTCTATTAAATTGGGGGTCCCCAACCTTTGTGGCTTGGTGGCCCAGCTGGAGGGGGGAAGGGAACTGGGTTGCGTGAACAGTGGCTGGCATGCATGCACATAAGGGCCCACCAACCCATCACTCATGGAAGTTGACCTGCATTCATGCATGCATTCTGGCCAGCCACTCACATGGCCAAATTCTGAATAGGCTATGGCCAGGGGTTGGGGACCCCTGTATTAAAAGACAGACACATTCCTATCTGAAGAAGGAAGGAATTCATTTTTATTATATATGAGATGGCAAACATCACACGGTTGGAGAAGATATGTTGTCATATGAGAATAGAGTTGATAACCTTTTTTTTCCATTGCAGAGTGAAATTGGTGAGGAAGGTCGAGAACAAATAATAGTAAGTAGCTCTTGGACCATCTTTTTTCCTTTTTCATGTGAAATATCTTCCTTGCATAGGATCAAGCAGCCCATTTTGAATTCAACCCACCGAAATTTAGCTGAAAGTATTTAGCTATACCAAGGATATATTTAGGAGGGTAGTTATCTTGTTTTATGGTGTATACCAGTGGTGGCGAACCTATGGCACGGGTGCCAGAGGCGGCACTCAGAGCCCTCTCTGTGGGCACGCGCACCGTCGCCCCAGTCCTAGGCCTTCAGCTGGGTTTTATAAAACCTTTTCGCTTGAGGCCTCCGCTGCCCTGTGCAAAAAAAAAGGTTCAATCAATCAGTCAATTTCAACTTCAAGATCTTGCAAAGTTGGAATGGATTGATTGAACTTTTTAGTCCCACCCAGTCTGCCGTTACCACCGCAGCCACGCCCACCCAATGGGCCACACCCAGCCAATGGGCCACACCCACCCAGCACCCGATGATGCATAAGTGGGTTTTGGGTTGCAGTTTGGGCACTCGGTCTCTAAAAACTTTGCCATCATTGGTGTATACACACTCTTTTTTTTTTTTTTTTTTTAAAAAAAGACACTTCTACCCACTACCACCATTTGGAGAGTGGCTGGGTGTGTGTGGAGTCTTTGAATGTTTTAGGACTCAGGATGGCCAAAATCATTTTTGAACATTTTTTGGACCAGAAAATGTTCTGAATTTAAGCTGACATTGGGATGCTGTTGTGGGATTTTCAGAATAACACAATTGGAAGTGACCTTAGAAGTCTTCTAGTCCAACTTTCTGCTCAAGCAGGAGACCCTACACCAGTGGTTCTCAACCTTTTTAATGCCGCGACCCCCAACCGGTTGTAAGTCGAGGACTAAACTGGTCATAAGTCGAGGACTAAACTGGTTGTAAGTCGAGGATTACCCAACCGGTTGTAAGTCGAGGACTTTCCCTGCCCAGGAAGGCTGTGCATGTGTGGTGCTGCCCCTGCGCCGGCCGAGGTGTAGCTGGCAAGCGGCAGAGACGGAGCAGGCCGACCACCGGCTGGGCCACCAGCTGGCCCAGCCCAAGGGAAGTAAGGCACCTGCCGGAAAAGGGGAAAAAATGGCGGACAGCCTTGCTTGGCGACCCCCATGAAATGGTTGATCGACCCCAAATGGGGTCGCGACTCATAGGTTGAGAACCACTGCCCTACACCATTCTAGGCAAATAGCTGTCCAATCTCTTCTCTAAAACCTCCAGTGATGGAATACCACAATATCTGGAAGCAAGCTGTTCCGTTGATAAATTTTTCTCACTGTCACAAAAGTTCTCCATAATTCTAGGTTTGATCTCTCATTGATAGACTTCCATCTGTTTCTTTTTATCCTGTCCTCTGATGCTTTGGAGAACAGGTTAACCTCCTCTTCTCTGTGACAACCTCTCAGATATTGGAAGGCTGCTATCATGTCACTCCTAGTCCTTCTCTTTGTTAGACTAGACCAGTAATGGTGAACCTTTTAGAGACCAAGTGTCCAAACTGCAACCCAAAACCCACTTATGCATTGTTGGGTGCCAGGTGGGCATGGCCAATTGGGTGGGTTTGGCCCATTGGGTAGGCGTGGCTGTGGTGGTAACGGCAATCTGGGTGGGACTAAAAAGTTCAATCAATCAATTCCAACTTTGCAAGAGGTTTTTTTACTGCGAAAAGTTGAAATTGATTGATTGAACCTTTTGTTTTGTACATGGCAGTGGAGGCCTAAAGCGAAAAGGTTTTATAAAATCCAGCTGAAGGTCTAGGACTGGGGCGATGGTGCACGTGCCCACAGAGAGGGCTCTGACTGCCGCCTCTGGCACCCGTGCCACAGGTTTGCCACCACTGGACTAGACATACCCAGTTCTGGTAACCATTCATCATATGCTTAAGCCTCTGGCCCACTAATCATATATGTTGTTCTTCTCTGGACTCTTCCTAGAATCTCAATATCTTTTTTGTATCAAAACTGGACACAAAATTCCAAGGGTGGTCTTACCAGTTCAGTATAAAGTGGTACTGAAGTTGAAACTCAAATACTTTGGCCACCTAATGAGAAGGAAGGACTCACTGGAGAAGGGCCTAATGCTGGGAAAGATGGGGGGCAATAGAAGAAGGGGACGACAGAGAATGAGATGGCTGGATGGAGTCACTGAAGCAGTAGGTGTGAACTTAAATGGACTCCAGAAGATGGTAGAGGACAGGAAGACCTGGAGGAAGGTTGTCCATGGGGTCGTGATGGGTCGGACACGACTTCGCAATTAACAACAACAATAAAGTGGTACTAACACTTCACTTGATTTTGATGCTATCCCTCTGTTGAAGCAGCTTAGAACTGCATTGGCTTTCTTGGCAGTTGCAGCATTATTGGCATCCTTCAGTTTTGAGAGACTATGGTATCGTGCTCTGGAAAATGGTCCTAAAGCAGCATCGGGTGTGGTTAAAAAGGCCAATTCGAGAATGGCACTCCCTTCGACACTGAGGGCAGATACAATCTGTCCCCTGTCCAGCCCCCGGATTTTGCTGGTTCCGGGACTGCCTCTTTGCTTCAGCCTGCCGCACAAGTGTCTCTTCGAATTGGAGAAGGCCATGCTGCCTCTTTAGCCTCCAGGCTGAACAATCAGAGGTCAAGGATTCCCAGCTGTTAATGTCCATTTCCAAGGCTTTAGGTCCCTCTTGCAGATATCCTTATATCGCAGCTCAGGTCTCCCTCTGGGGCGCTTTCCTTGCACTAGTTCTCCATACAGAAGATCTTTCAGAATCCGACCATCAGCCATTCTCACGACATGCCCAAGCTAGCATAGACATCGCTGTTTCAATAGTGTACACACGCTAGAGATTCCGGCACATTTCTGCTGCAGCATACTGTTGACTCCTAAGTGGTTGTTCACAAGGATTCCTAGTTCCCTCTCACAGTTATTGCTGTTGAGCCAGTTACCACCTGTTCTATACCTGTGCATTTGGTGTTTCTTGCCTAAGTGTTAAACTTTATTTTTTTCACCGCTGTATTGCATTTTGTTGGATAGGATTCAGGTTCCAGGTCTGGCAAGATCCTTCTATATCTTGAGCCTATCTCCTAAAACAGGGATCCTAGCCCCCGGTCTGTGAGGTCCTGTTAGGAACTGAGCCATGCAAGTGAGTGAAGCTTCATTTGTGCATGCATGGGATCTAGGTAGCATGCAAAACCATTCCGTTTGCCCCCCACCCCCATCCAGTCTGTGGAAAAATTGTTTCCCATGAAACTGATCCCTGGTTTCAAAAAGGTTGGGGACTGTTGTTCTAAAATGCTGGCTATTCCCCCCCCCCCCCGGCTTGGTAATGTGTGCAGATTTTTAAAAACTTTTTTATTATTATTTTATTCAAAATATTAAAATACCAACTCCCCCCAAAAGAAAAAAAAATACAAAAGCAAAACAAAGCTAAATAATACTATACCAAAAAAGTGCATAAATAAAATAGACCTATACATAAATGGTGCCCTAGTTGAATACTGATAAATATATTTCAAAGATAATAACTCTTCCCCTTTCTTGCAAAGCAGGCATGCAATTAATAATAATAATAATAATAGTAGTAGTAGTAGTAGTAGTAGTAGTAGTAGTAGTAGTAGTAGTAGTAGTAAAGTTGGAAGGGACCTTGGAGGTCATCTAATCTAACCCCCTGCTCAGGCAGGAAACCCTATCCCATTTCGGACAAATGGCTGTCCACTCTCTTCTTAAAAACTTCCAGTGTTGGAGCATTCACCGCTTCTGGAGGCAGGTTGTTCCACTGGTTAATTGTTCTCACTGTCAGGAAGTTTCTCCTTAGTTCTAGGTTGCTTCTCTCCTTGATTGCTTCTTGTCCTGCCTTCAGGCGCTTTGGAGAATAGCTTGACTCCCTCTTCTTTGGGGCAGCTCCTGAGATATTGGAATACTGCTATCATGTCCCCCCTCGTCCTTCTCTTCGTTAAACTAGACATCCCCAATTCCAGCAACCGTTCCTTATATGTTTTAGTCTCCAGTCCCCTGATCATCTTTGTTACTCTTCTCTGTACTCTTTCTAGAGTCTCAACATCTTTTTTGCATCGCGGTGACCAAAACTGGATTTATAAATATAAATTTCTACAACAGTATTTACCCAATGCAGGTAGCCTGAAATCTACCCAGTATATAAAAACATAATTAACAGGTAAAACCAACAGCTAAATTAAACTTCTAAGCCCTCTGTTAACAATCTATTTATTGTATTTCACTTGCAGAAAATTGACAGTTGGCTTCTTTTCTACCATAAGTCTCTGGTCTGTCCAGGATTAAATAGGCTATATTGATTTTTAATAATAAGGCTTTTCCTTAAAATTTTAAACTAGATCTTTTCTAACGATTGGATTTTATTCCCCAACATCACAAGTCTCAGTTGTGTATATTTCAGAAAGGTGAAAATGCAAATCTGCATATTTAATAATGAGTGTATTTCACATTTGGAGGAGGGAGAGGTAGAAAAGGTAGAATAGAAGGAGCCTAGGTGAAGCAGAATAAGGATGTCTTTCTTACCTGAATAATTACCATATTTTCCGGCGTATAAGGCAATTCGGCGTATAAGATGACCCCCAACTTTGGCGCCGATTTCCATGCCTAGAAAGTCGTCTTATACACTGGAAACTACCGTAATTTCCGGTGTATAAGACGACTCGGCGTATAAGACGACCCTCGACTTCGGCGCCATTTTCAATGCTTTAGAAAGTCGTCTTATATGCCGGAAAATACGGTATATAACTAAACTGAATCTAGATTCATGTATGCAGTGTGGACACGTAGAGCAATGATTTCAAAAGCGTGTTCTCCCCCAAGTGCCATGCCTGGTAAAACTTTTCTTTTCTAAGCAATTATCTTATATGCTGATGAATACGGCACAATAATTATTCCTCAGGTTTCTCGATGCATATTTTATTTCCGTGAATGTGAAAGAACATTGAAAAGAGAATTAAAACCTTGGGTGTGTGTACATTTCTAGTGTTGAGATCCAATTGGGGACATGCCTGTAGTTCGGTCGTCGAATTTTGATCCATACATCTATTAGTGCCCATCTGATGTAGTGCCTCCGGAAGTACTGGTGAACTTTATGCTTCTCATCCCATAACATGGCATGCCATCCCATCTGCATGTCATGACCTTCCAGTTTTAATAATCTCCGATTTTTCAGTCAAATCCAATCCCGCACCCACGGTAGAATTGTAGATTGATAGTATTTTTCCAGATCGGGGAGGCCGAGACCCCCCCCCCCCTTCCTTAGCATCCTGTAATAATTTTAATTTAATCCTTGTTTTTTTCCCTTGCCAAATGAATTTAAGTATGGTTTGGTTGAAATTTCGAAAGAATTCCTTTTCTAATCTAATTGGTATACATTGAAATAGGAATAATATTTTAGATAATATGTTCATTTTAATTACGGCAATTCTACCCATGAAAGAAAGCTGGAGATTTGTCCAAGTCTGTTTTAATCTGATCCATTAATTTGTCATAATTGTCTCTTTTAATTGTTACACACCTAGCGGTTCGATGTATCCCTAAGTATCTTATTTTCTTTGTGATCTGAATACCTAATTTATCAGCTAGTTTGTTTTTCTGTGATCTAATCATATTCTTCACAAGTATTTTGGTTTTGGTATTTTGATGTGGATCAGTTTATTATGAAACCTGGGATAAATTTTACCGCTGGAGGAATTCGAAGAGGACGGTCGGGATTAAAGATGAATGTTAAGATAGAAATATATGTTATTTTAGAACAAGTATTGTGTATAAAACTTAGATGTATATGTAGAGATGAAGAATTGATTGTAAAAAGTGGAACAATCTGATAAGAAGGTATATACTGGAATGTCGTATTAAATCCAATGTTTGTTTGTTTTTAACTGTATTATAAATAAAATTTGTAAAAAAGAAAAAGAAAAAAAAGAAAGAAAAGAGAAATAAAAGAAAAGAAAAGCCTGAGAACACTGTTAATTCAAATTTGTTTTTTTCAGACTAAGTACTCACTGTTCTGATAAAAATGTGTCTTTCCTTAGCGGAGGGAAGTAGCAATTCATTTAATAAAATCTAAGATGGTAATGAATGATACAGACAGAAAGGTCCCGGGTGTCTTCATTTCAGAATACAATTTGATGTGCTTGTTTCCCTTTTAGAATGCTTTGGAGGAATACGAACTTGAAAAATTAATGGTGAGTGGTACTTTTTTCAATTTCATCCTATGGTTCTGCATAATAGACTTTTTGCATGCAATGAAGCATCCCTGTGTTATAACAACCCTGACCCCAAACCCACTTCATTTAAGTTGTATGTGTGGACAAGGGCTTTGCAGAGTTGCCCCCAATGACATTGTGCTCTGGAGAAGATTGTTGTGGACAACTTCTATCTCTCCCTGCAGTTTCTGTCCCATTTTGGTGTGGTCCAAATACAGTTTTATTGGTGTATTTCCTCAGCTCATTTTCCAGGTTTCTTTCACAGAAAACATTGTGGAAGCCAGAAAAAGGGATTTTTCAAATGATCCAAAATTATAATGAAGTCTAAATCTTTCTCTGGGTTATTTAGTCCACACTTTTAGAACATAGAACAATAGAGTTGGAAGGGATCTCAGAGATCTTGTAGTCCAGCCCCCTACTTGAGCAGGAGACCCTATATCAGGGGTAGGCAACCTTGGCTCTTTTATGACTTGTGGACTTCAACTCCAGGGTTGCCTACCCCTGCCCTATACTATTTCAGACAAATGTTTGTCTAGTCTCTTTTTGAAAGCCTCCAATGATGGAGCACTCACAACATCTGAAGGCAAGCTATTCCATTGATTGATTGCTCTCACCGTTAGGAAATAGCTCCTAAGTTCTAGGTTGGTTCTCTTCTTGGTTAGTTTCCATCCATTGCTTCTTGTCCTGCCTTCAGGTGCTTTGGAGAACAGGTTGAACCCTTCTTCTTTGTGGTATCCCCTCAGATATTGGAACATTGTTATCATATCACTCCTAGTCCTTCTTTTCACTAGACTAAACAGACCCAATTCCTGCAACTGTTCTTCACATGATTTAGCTTCCAGCCCCCTAATTATCTTTGTTGGTCTCTTCTGCACCTTTTCTAGAGTTCAACGTGGCGACCAAAATTGGATGCCATATTTCAAGTGTCATCTTATCAAGGCATTATAAAATGGTACTAACAATTTGCTTGATCTTGATTCCATCCCTCTGTTAATGCAGCTTAAGATTGCATTGGCTTTTTTTTAGTGTTGTGCTGCTGGCTCATATTTAAGTGGTTGTTCACTAGAACTCCAAGATCCCTCTTGCAGTTATTACTATTGAGCCAAGTAACCACCTATTTTATATCTATGCATGTGGTTTTTCTTGCCTAAACTTTTCTCACCATTGAATTTCATTTTAATAGAATAGAATAGAATAGAATAGAATAATAACTTTAATAATGATAATTTTGTTAGATAGGACCCAGTGTTCAAGTCAAGATCTTTCTGTATCATTTCTGTTTGAGACAGAAATTCAATACAAGTTAGAACAATTAACCAGTGGAAAAACCTGCCTCCAGAAGCGGTGAATGCACCAACACTGGAAATTTTTAAGAAGAGGTTTTCATTGTAAAATTGTAAAAAATTATAATTAAAAAAAAAAGAAGAAGAGACTGGACAGCCATTTGTCTGAAATGGTATAGGGTTTCCTGCCTGAGCAGGGGGTTGGACTAGATGATCTCCAAGGTCCCTTCCAACTTTATCATTATCATTATTATCATTATTATCATCATCATCATTATTATTATTATTATTACTATTACTATTATTATTCCACTAGATTGTCTGTGCAGGTTTCAGTTGTGTGATAGTGGATTAATATTGAAAAGAGAACAAAACAAACCAAACTGTTTTAGGGGACAATTCATTGAAGTGTGCCTTTTTTTGCCAAATCATGATTTGCTGTGATAAGAAATGTGTGTATCTCCTCTGTAGAATAAGATTTAAAAAATGGTAGGAATGGCATGGATATTTCTTTATTTCAAAGCTTTATATAGTTGCCAATGTTATGCATCAGAAACGAGATTAGTGAAGTTCAAATATAAGGTCATGTTGAAACAGAAGTAATACTTATTTTCCTTGCAGGATTGTATAGAAAGCAACTGTAAAATGAAGGATTTCATGGTAAGTACCTGTTTGTTCATCCTCTGTTCTTCCCTTGTGAAATATCGTTCTTGCATGCAGTGAATTCCCCCTTTTGCGATTCCGCTCCCACCCCCAGAAACCATCTCTATTGTCCCCAGAGCATCAGGAAAGAAGGCAAGGCAAAAATCTTGGGCCAACTTCAGGCACTGGTTTACTCTTAAAATGCACCCATCACTTGCATTGCTGTGAAGCAGGGTGCTCTAAGGCAAGGAAAGGTCAATGGGATTATCCATTATTGTTACTGGTGTTCTTATTCATAGTACTATTACCTAAAGTGCAGATAGTCCTTGGATTATGAGAATAATTGGGAAACTGTTGCTAAACAACACCGTCATAAAGCATGTCACGTGGTCATGTCACTTAGCGACAGCAATCCCAGCAATTCAGGTTGTGGTCCTTGGGTAAAGATAGGTCATTAAGGAAGGACCTTGTGTGACTGTGACTTCTGTGACGTCTGATTTCCTACCAGTTTCCCCAATGACTTTGCTTATGGGAAGTCAGCAAGGAATATTGGAAATCACAATCCTGTGACTGTGAGGGCCAGAATTCTGAGGAGTCATTGTAAGTTCCCTTCATTCAGTGCCATTGCAATTGTTACTCTTCTCTGTACTGTTTCTAGAGTCTCAACATCTTTTTTACATTGTGGTGACCAAAACTGGATGCAGTATTCCAAGCGTGGCCTTACCAAGGCATTATAAAGTGGTATTAACATTTCATGTGATCTTGATTCTCTCCCTCTGTTAATGCAGCCTGGCACTGTGTTGGCTTTTTTTAGCAGCTGTGGCACATGGCTGGCTCATATTTAAGTGATTGTCCACTAGGACTCCAAGATCCCTCTAACAGTTGCTACTGTTGAGCAAGGAACCACACATACTATACTTGTGCGTTTAGTTTTTCTTGCCTAAATGTAGAACCTTACTTTTTTCACCATTGAATTTCATTTTGTTAGATAGCACCGAATGTTCAGCTCTGTCAAGATCCTTCTCTAGGTCAGTGATTCTCAACCATGGCAAGTTTAAGATGTGTGGACTTCAATTCCCAGAAATCTCCAACCAGCATGTGGGTAGGGAATTTTGGGAGTTGACATTCATATACGTTAAAATTGTCAAAGTTGGGACACACTAAGTTATTATAAATTATAGCTGTTATTACCATATCACGTTGGGATAAGTTATTATAAATTATAGCATCACCATATAACTCTGGCTCCTAATCCTATCTCCATTTTATTTTGTTATATGTATGGTCAGGACCCTTTGGAACCCACCCCAGGGGTAAATGTTTGGCATGGGAAGGGTCCCTATAAATTTCCTTTTCTCTGCTTGTGGTTTTTCTCTCTGCAAAATGCCAAATGGTTTCAATTCAACCATGAGGTCTGAATTGCACTTAAAATGAAGACTGAATGGTAAAAGGAGGGTTTAATATTAGGTTGGGATATGGCTTTTGGAGAAATTCAGTTCTGGCCTTGCAAAGAGGGAAGGAGAAGAAAATGGTCATTCAGCTCTGTATAAGGCAGTGGTTCTCAACCTTTTTATACGGCGACCCCCGGTCACACGGACGCGCCGTGCATGCGTGGCGCTGCCCCCTGAGGGGGGAAAATGGCGGATCGCGTTGTTTGGCGACCCCCGTAAAATGGTCGTTCGACCCCAAATGGGGTCGCGACCCATAGGTTGAGAACCGCTGGTATAAGGGATGAGAAAGACGATCAGACTAGCCCCAACATGACTTGTCACTAAAAAGGAGTAATGAAGCTTTGGATGGGTCTTCAAGTTTCTGCTACTAAATCTGACAACAATATAGTAGCATTCCTGGAATTCTTGCAATGGCTTCCCTTGACCTTGGTTGCTTCAAAGCGTTGATGTGGCTTTGTGTACCTTCTCTGATGATGTGAGGCCATTCACATCAATATCCTCACCAGTTTATGTTAATGGACTGCAGTGGACCAGACAAAGCCTATCTGGATATTTATGTTATACAGTGGCACAATGTAGTTATGAAACAGGATAATGGTATTTGTCCTTCACTGTAGGCTCTCGTACAGAGGATGGTCAGTGTTCTTAAGGGAATATCATATGGTGATCAACTGATATATAAAATGATAGTAAGTACACACACACTTAAGCTCTCTTCTATGTCTTCTATGTTATCCTTCTTAGATATAATTTGATCTGACCTCTTGAGCCTCACTCCCACCAAAGGATCTCCAGATAGTTCAGGAAGAATTCCATCAGGATGCTATAAGCTCTTGGGAACATTTGAAGGAGAGCATCCTTTTGACAATTGAAAGAATCCGGCTTCATAGGTCTTCCCCGTAGCTCAGGAAAAAGGCTTAAAAGAGAATGTCAGGAAACGTTTAGAATGGCTGCACAATGATGTGTCTTTTAAGAATAAAAATATCACAAAATGGAAACTAAGCAAGGAGAGAAGCAACCTAGAACTAAGGAGAAACTTCCTGACAGTTAGAACAATTAACCAGTGGAACAACCCTGCCTCCAGAGGTGGTGAATGCTCCAACACTGGAAGTTTTTAAGAAGAGACTGGACAGCCATTTGTCCGAAATGGTGTAGGGTTTCCTGCCTGAGCAGGGGGTTGGACTAGATGACCTCCAAGGTCCCTTCCAACTTTACTGTTATGGATCATTGCACAGTCAGCCAGATGTTCAGACTGGATTTGGCATTTTGTCTACCTATCGAGTCCTTACCCAGGACCTGGGATAGGCAGATGTGGATGTTTGATGGTATTACAGGTATCGTCGCAGGATGTAAGCAGTTCCTAGCAAGGCTGCCTTTTGCAATTGACTAATGGCAAATTTGTCAATGCCAATGGTGTTCAAATGGTGCTCCAGTTGTTTTGGGATTGCACCCAAGGTGCCTATGACTATTGGTACTACCCTTGCTTGCTTTGCCACAGTCTTTCTATTTCTATTTGTAGGTCTTTGTATTTTGTTATTTTCTCCAGCTCTTTCTCTTCTATTCTGCTATCTCCAGGCACTGCCACGTCCACTATCCAGACTTTTTTGTCTTTCTTATCGACAATTGTTAAGTCTGGGGTGTTATGTTGCAGGTGCTTGTCTGTTTGAATTCTGAAGTCCCAGAGCAGTTTAATTTTATCATTTTCTATGACTTTCTCTATTACTACTACTATTATTATTATTATTATTATTATTATTATTATTATTATTATTATTATTATTACAAGTGAAAGAAACAATGATAGTATGGGCAAAGATGGCAGGTAATCTCTGTGATTTTATATCCAATCCACAGATCCTTAGAAAAGAAGTTTTCTAGATGTATTTCCTGAATTACCAATTAAATATCTCTACACCATTTGTCTGAAATCGTATAGAGTTTCCTGCCTGAGCAGGGGGTTGGACTAGATGACCTCCAAGATCCCTTCCAACTTTATTATTATTATTATTATTATTACTACTACTACTACTACTATAAAAACATTTTGCTCACAATAACAAGAAGTCTCAGAATGCTATTAATTCATGAGTCTTTTAAGCGTTATCATTTCTGCTTAGAAGGGCACAGTTCCTACCTGGAGAATGAAAGATATAGATGAAGATGATATTGAAGTATTGGAGTTATCTGTGATGATATAGTTATTGATAATTACCTTATCAGAATAGAACTGACCTCCCTTCATTTCCTTTGTAGAAGGCATTCGTCAGACGAGGTCTTCTGGCTGAACTGGTGGTAAGTAGCTTTGATTTACGTTCTTCCGTTTCTTTCTTTAATTTCTTCTTGCCTCTGAACAAGCACCTTTACATTTTTTATTTTATTTTAAGCAGCTTAAAGCAACCAATTTACTGCTTTTGAGACAAAAATAAAACCCACCAGCTTAATTGGACAGAGGTTTCTCCTGGGACTGAGTGCTAAATAAAAAAAATGTTGATCTTTGACATGGATGTCCCTGTGAGGACTATTTCTCTGTACATAGTGTAGTTGTGTGAATGTGGGAGCAGACTGAAAAGAGAAATAAAAGAACAAAGGGC
Source organism: Crotalus tigris (assembly GCF_016545835.1). Lineage (NCBI taxonomy): Eukaryota > Metazoa > Chordata > Lepidosauria > Squamata > Viperidae > Crotalus > Crotalus tigris. Next base: position 38,222 of record NW_024097016.1, read on the forward strand.
CTCAGGATGCTGTTAATCCATGTTTGTCTTTTTGGTCCCAGATCACTTCCTGCTGTAATAAGTAATGTATGTTTGCTATCTGGAAGAATGAAGAAATTCAATTTTATGTGATATGAAATGGCAGAGATAGCATAGCTGGGAAAATCATGTATGTTCTCGTGTGAGAATAGAGCTCATGTCCTTTATTTCCATTGTAGAATAAACTGAGTGAGGAACATATGTTGGAAATAATTGTAAGTAGCCCTTTCACCATCTTCCCTCTTTCCTTGTGAAATATCTTTCTTGCGTGCGATCAAGCAACCTGTCATGGTTCCGACAGCAGAGACGAATAAAGCAGAACTCCGAGGCTTGCAAATTCCTCAAAGAACATGTTTATTAGTTACAAAGTATTGGCACGGTCAAAAGTGAAACCAAGTCTGGATACACAAGTAACAGTTTCCCAATACAAAGCCAAACATCCCACCCAATTTACTATGCAAGCAACTACATTCCCCAATATGATTATTTGGCAGGCTTTTGATGCAACACCCAGTCTCTAGGCAGCCAATGACCTTGGTTCCCATGGGACCAAAGATTATTATGACTAACTAAGCACCTGAACAACCCCTCTCCCTCCATTCTATGTGGCAACTGAAAATGAGAAGAAATCATGATTGCAGCCATGCTCATTTGTAGAGTTGACACAGACCTTTTCAGATTCCACCCCATACTCACAAAAATTTAGGAGTTATATACAAAGTACTGAGATATACTCAAGTTATATATTTGGGAGGACAGTTACCTTGTTTTATGATGAAAGCCATAATACTGATTCTTAAAAAGACATTGCACACTTCCCACCCATCCTCAAAATTCGTCGGGTGGGTGGTGGTGTGTTGAGTAGTTAAGTAAGGGTTTTAGGAGTCAGGATGACCTACATCTTTTTTGAACCTTTTTTTCTGACCAGAAAATACTCTGAATCTGAGCTGATGTTCTTGTAGCAGCTGGAAGAAGAAATGAGATGTGATTGTGGGATTTCAATATCCCTTTTCCTCACATGGCTACACTGAAAATCAAGAGCACATTTGCATTAAGAGGGGGAAGAGGCAAAGGAAGTCGTGCGATTGGTTGTTCGTATGGAGCTGTATTTGAATTCTGAGCAGCTGATTGGTTCTCTTGTTGATTAGTCATTCAAATGGTCTGGTTTCTTACATATTCATATGCTGGATCGAAATCAATGTGCTTGTTCATTGTTCCTTTGGTAGAATATCAGGTCTCGATGAATTCTCGTGTACGGTGGGTGTTGACATGCCTAATGATTTTTATTCATTCCCAATCGAACTGGTGTTGTTTATTATCAATGTGGTTTGAGATCAGGGATTTTTGGTCATGCCGTTTAACTGCTAGTTGATGTTCATAAACTCGTGTTTTCAATTGCTTTCCTGCTTGTCCCACATAGACTTGGTTATAATTGATTTTGTATATTATGTTGCTGTTGTCTTCTTTTTGTATTTTGTCTTTGATTGATATTGATCTAGATCCAGCATATGAATATGTAAGAAACCAGATCGTTCGAACTGCCAGTCAACAAGAGAACCAATCAGCTGCTCAGAATTTAAATATAGCTCCTAACAAACAACCAATCAAACAACCAATTGACCACACTGGCACACAAGACATTTGTAATCTAAAGAGAATAGGACAGTGATGGCGAACCTTTTAGAGACCGAGTGCCCAAACTGCAACCCAAAACCCACTTATGCACCGTCGAGTGCCGGGTGCGTGTGGCCCATTGGGTGGGCATAGCCCATTGGGTGGGCGTGGCCCATTGGGTGGGTGTGGCTGCGGTGATAACGGCAGACTGGGTGGGACTAAAAAGTTCAATCAATCAATTCCAAATTTGAAAGATCTTTTTTTTTCTGCGAGAAGTTGAAATTGACTGAACCTTTTTTTTTTTTTTGCACATGGTGGCGGAGGCCTAAAGCGAAAAAGTTTTATAAAACTCAGCTGAAGGGCTAGGACTGGGGCAACGGTGCGCTTGCCCACAGAGAGGGCTCCGAGTGCCACCTCTGGCACCAGTGCCATAGGTTCGCCACCACTGGAATAGGACAAGAAAATCCTGCTTATGATGTTCGCTAGTTCGATAATGAAACATTTAGAAACTATATTGAAACAAGCTTGGGAGAGCAAGACCCTGAACACTGTTAATTCAAATTTGGTTTTTTTAGACTAAGCACTGTATGTTTTGATAAGAAATATGTGTGTCCTAGGTGGAGGGAAGCAGCATGTAAATGATATCTAAGACGGTAGTGGTGGCAGGGAAAGAGAGGTTCTGCATGTCCATGTCAGAATGGAATTTGATGTAGTTGTTTCCTTTGTAGAATGCTTTGAAAGCAGGGGAAATTGTTAAATTAATGGTAAGTAGCCTTTTGTTTATCTTCTGCCTTTTTCCTGAGTGATATTGAGATGTTGAGATATATGTTGAGACTCTAGAACAGCGGTTCTCAACCTGTGGGTCGGGACCCCATTTGGGGTTGAATGACCATTTCACGGGGGTCGCCAAACAACGCAGTCCACCATTTTTTCCCCTTTATCCTTAGCTGTGCTACTCCCTTTTATTCTATTGGCTTTTGAAAGCCAATAGAATAGACTCTCTTGAATAGAGTCTAATTCTATTGGCTTTCAAAAGCCAATAGGAATTGTCCAGGCTGCCTCTGCCCTGCTGAGCCCACCAAAAGCCCCATTCTGCAAACAGTGCTGCAAGTTGTCTGCAGTGAAGGCGAGCTGTCTGGAAGTTTCCACCCCTCCCTGCTGAGCAACTACTAAAAATGTAAGTAAAAGAGGGCCAGGGGTGGGAGGTGGGAGGCCGGCGGGTGCAGGGAGGGTTGCTGGCGCGTGTGGGGCCCGGCGGGTGCCTTACCTCCCTTGGGCTGGGCCAGCTGGTGGCCCAGCTGGTGGTTGGCCTGCGCTGTCTCTGCTGCTTGCCAGCTACACTTCGGCTGGCGCAGAGGGTGGCATCACGCATGCGCGGTGCTCCCAGGCAGGGAAAGTCTTTGACTTATGACCAGTTGGGTAGTCCTCGACTTACGACCGGTTGGGGTCGCAGCATTAAAAAGGTTGAGAACCACTGCTCTAGAAAGAGTACAGAGAAGAGCAACAAAGATGATTGGGGGACTGGAGGCTAAAACATAAAAGGAATGGTTGCTGGAATTGGGGATGTCTAGTTTAATGAAGAGAAGGACCAGGGGGGACATGATAGCAGTCTTCCTATATTTGAAGGGTTCCCACAAAGAAGGGAGGGGAGTCAAACTATTTTCCAAAGCGCCTGAAGGCAGGACAAGAAGCAACGGATGGAAACTAATCAAGGAGAGAAGCAACCTAGAACTAAGGAGAAACTTCCTGACTGTTAGAACAAATAACCAGTGGAACAACCTGCCTCCAGAAGCGGTGAATGCTCCAACACTGGAAGTTTTAAAGGAGAGACTGGACAGCCATTTGTCCAAAATGGTTAGGGTTTCCTGCCTGAGCAGGGGGTTGGACTAGAAGACCTCCAAGATCCTTCCAACATCATCACCATCATCATCATCATCATCATCATCATCATCATCGTCATTATTATTATTATTATGGATCATCGCACAGTCAGCCAGATGTTCAGACTGGATTTGGCATTTTGTCTACCTATCGAGTCCTTACCCAGGACCTGGGATAGGCAGATGTGGATGTTTGATGGTATTACAGATATCGTCGCAGGATGGAAGCAGTTCCTAATAAGGCTGCCTTTTGCAATTGACTAATAGCGAATTTGTCAATGCCAATGGTGTTCAAGTGGTGCTCCAGTTGTTTTGGGATTGCACCCAAGGAGCCTATGACTATTGGTACTACCCTTGCTTGCTTTTGCCACAGTCTTTCTATTTCTATTTGTAGGTCTTTGTATTTTGTTATCTTCTTCAGTTCTTTCTCATCTATTCTGCTCTCTCCAGGCATTGCTTGAGCCCTGACTGCCCAATCTATTAACAGATCTTTTTTGTCAGCAAGCATTTTATTTTTTGAAACAGAAATCGAATACATGCATTATTCCACTGAATTCTCCGGGCAGATTTTGGTTGTGTAAAAGTGGAAGAATATTGAAAAAAGAACAAAACAAAGTGTTTCAGAGCACAGTTCATCCAGGGGTACCTTTTCTGCCCTATCTATCCCTGTTCTGATAAAAAAATGTACATATCTCCTCTGTAGAATGAAGTGATTTACATATATGATATCAAAGATTGTAGTGATGGCATAGTTGGAGAAATCATGTGTGATATCTTTTCAGAATAAAAGTAACACCTTTTGTTTGTGTTATAGAATATGGATAAAGATCAAAATGATATTCCTGAGTTAATGGTAAGTAGATTTTGTTCATATTTGGTGCTTTCTTTGAATAATATTCTTCTTTCATGCAATAAACCATCCCTTTTGTTATTCCACACCTCATAAAAGCATCTTCAGAAAACCACAGAACAGAAACAGAGCAAGCAAGGCCAAGACATTGCACCTGTTTCGACTCTCCTTCTTAAAGCAGCTTCAAACAACTACTATTCTCCTTAAAACAACACTGACTCCAAAGTGGAGTGATGGTCCCTCTAGGGACTGAGTAGCAGACACAGAAAGGTGTATTTTGGAATTGTGCCTAAAGGACACTTTTGGGATGGGGAGGTTTCTCCAAAGTTACTTTTCTCTGCTTGTATTTTTTCCTCCCTGCAAAATGGTAAATTGTTGGCTCAAATGGTCTTTTGCTAGTAAGAGTTCTTTCCACATTTCCCTTCCCAGATTAATTTTATCTGAACATGTTTGGAAACTCAGTCTGACTTTGTTCTTCTTGAAAAAAAAAAAACCTCTTCTTCCTTATAGTTAATCAGAAAAAAGATAACACCCATTATCAAGAAAGCTGAGGTTGGCGAAGGACTGTCTAAACTGATAGTAAGTAGATAAGCACTTAACTTGTCTCATTTCTTCTATGTTTTCCATGTTATCCTTCTTAGATGTGACCACAATAGCTCTTTTGAGACTCATTTAACAGACAGGATTAACAGACATTCCAGGAAGAATTCCCCCAAGAAATTAAAAACTCTTGGGAATATTTAAAGGAGAGCATCATTATGACTATAATTAAAATTTGAGAGATTCTAATTTCATAGGTCTTCCCTGTGGCTTAGAGCAGGGGTCCCAACCATGAGTCTGGAGAGCAACACTGGTCGGTGGATCGCCAGGAATAGTCCACACAAGCAAGCAAAGCCCCATTCGTACACAGACAGGATGCAGGCAGTGTGCGATACCACACACACTCCAGTCCATGAAAAAACCACTCTCCATGGAACTGGTCCACGGCGTTCAAAGAAAAGTTTGGGGGCCACTGACTTAGAAGAAAGTGTCATGGTTCCAACAGACAGAGACGAATAAAGCAGAAGTCCAAGGTTTGAGAATTCCTCAAAGAACATGTTTCTTAGTTACAAAGTATCGGCACAGTCAAAAGTGAAACCAAGTCTGAATACACAAGTAACAATTGTTACTAGAAAGAGTACAGAGAAGAGCAACAAAGATGATTAGGGGACTGGAGGCTAAAACATATAAGGAACGGTTGCTAGAATTGGGTATGTCTAGTTTAATGAAGAGAAGGACGAGGGGGGACATGATAGCAGTCTTCCAATATCTCAGGGGTTGCCCCAAAGAAGAGGGAGTCAAGCTATTCTCCAAAGCACCTGAAGGCAGGACAAGAAGCAATGGGTGGAAACTCAACAAGGAGAGAAGCAACCTAGAACTAAGGAGAAACTTCCTGACAGTGAGAACAATTAATCAGTGGAACAGCCTGCCTCCAGAAGCAGTAAATGCTCCAACACTGGAAGTTTTTAAGAAGAGACTGGACAGCCATTTATCTGAAATGGTGTAGGGTTTCCTGCCTGAGCAGGGGGTTGGACTAGATGACCTCCAAGGTCCCTTCCAACTTTACTACTACTACTACTACTATTATTATAATTATCCAATTACAAAGTATATTGTCCCACCCACAAAACCATGAAAGCAACTACTTTCCCCCAGAAAGACTTAAAGAAAAAGACAAGAAACTCCATAAATATTTGCACTTTTCCTGAAGGTATCTGTTCATTCTACCTAATTGGATAAAGTAGGCATGCTTTAAAGTGCCTTCCCATAAAAGTTGCCATCTAGGCCAGTGTTTTTCAGATGTATAGGCTTCAACTCCCAGAATTCCCCAGCTTGTATGCTGGCTGTGGAATTCTGGGAGTTGAAGTCTGCATTTCTTAAAACTGCCAGGTTCAAGAAACACTGATGTAGAATTCCTATTTCAATGCCACTGACCTAGAGGTCCTGTCATGGTTCCGAAAGATGAAACTCTTCAAAGAACTTTGAGGCATTGTTTACCTTAAAGAATCTTTAATCGAGCAGCATAGCTTCAGCATGTACATGGTCGAAGCCAAAATCTGACTTCCCCTCCCTTCAGCACATAGATCAAAGCACAATTCCCTCTTACAACTAACAGTCATAAATCACATTCTCCAATTAGTTTGAAATCCTGGCTTTCCTCCAAGTTCTTTATCCCGCCATGCATTCTCAGCTCTTATTACAATATTGTATGTCTAACTAACTCCCATCACATTCCTCCCCCTCCCCCAGTATCATCTAATTCTAAGAGTAAAGTATAAGAAAGAAAAAGGCTGCATCTCCATATGTTGTCAAAGCAAGAACATCCAATGTTAGCAGTGTTGACAGTTTCTTTTCCATAGCAGCCCCTGCCCTCTGGAACACTTTTCCCATTGCGATTCAGCAGGTCTCTTAGAATCTACTTTTTTTCACCATCCAGAAGGCTCTGAAGACCATGATTTTCCCCTGAGCACTGGGAGAAGGTGAGGTTGGAGCCTGAAGATGGTGATGTCATCTAGGTTGGAGAATGGTTTGTCTTGCTCTTTGCTTTTATTTTCTATGGAGATTCTCAGTCGTGCAGGTCATGGTTGTCCCAAAGGTGCTTTTTCAAAAGACAACTGGACTTTGTTTTTCCTTGAAGATGTGAAGTTCTGAAGAAACTTCTTGGATGAGAAGCAAAATACCTTCAAGGAAAAAGAAAGTCCAGTTGCTGTCAACTTTAGAATGAGCATGGCTGCAGCCATTTTTTCCTTCTCATTTCTAGTTGACACATAGCACGTAGATAAAACAGACTTTTTCTCTTGGACTTTCTCTCATGGGAACCAAGGTCATCGGCTGCTCCTGAGACTGTGGGCTGGGCATTTCCTGAAAAGCCCACCAACTATCTGCATGGGGAAATATAGTTGCTTGCATAGCCTTAGGGATGGGATTTTTTAAACTTTGTATTGGGGAATTGTTATGCATCTCTTCAGACATGGTTTCACTTTTGAAGTGCCGATACTTTGTATCAATAAACATGTTCTTTGAGGAATTGCAAGCTATTTGTCTCTGTCTGTCGGAACCTTGACAGTTGCCTTTTGAAGAAGCACCTTTGCGACTTTGCTTTTATTGCATTTGTAGTGTTTTGGTTTCGAGCCACTGCTGTGAGCTACTCAGAGTTGTGTACCTTAAGATGTGTGGTCATATCTTAAAGGAATTGATGAACTAAAGAAATATGTATGTAGCGGAGCTGGGGTGAAAATGGGGCCGTCTGAGAGGTTTTGTGGGAGCCTGCCGATCCATTAGGGAAATGAGCTCTGGCAGCTGCTGTGAGTCTGGAGGTGGGGTGTGGCTCTGAGGAAGGAAGAAAAGGGAGGAGGAAGTCAATGGGGAAGAAGAGAGAAAGAGACCAGAAGGTGGCATTTGGCTGGACATCAAGCAGAACCAGCTGAGCAAAGAGAGAGAGAGAGAGAGTAGCTTATTGGAGCCTGCCATCCAGAGCCAGCTGAGCGAAGAGAGAGAGAGAGTAGCTTATTGGAGCCTGCCGTCCAGAGCCAGCTGAGCAAAGAGAGAGAGAGAGTAGCTTATTGGAACCTGCCGTCCAGAGTCAGCTGAGCAAAGAGAGAGAGAGAGAGAGAGAGAGTAGCTTATTGGAGCCTGCCGTCCAGAGCCAGCTGAGCAAAGAGAGAGAGAGAGAGAGTACCTTATTGGAGCCTTCCGTCCAGAGCCAGCTGAGTGAAGAGAGAGAGAGAGAGAGAGTAGCTTATTGGAGCCTGCCGTCCAGAGCCAGCTGAGTGAAGAGAGAGAAATTAGCTTATTGGAGCCTGCCGTCCAGAGCCAGCTGACCAGAGAGAGAGAGAGAGAGAGTAGCTTATTGGAGCCTGCCATCCAGAGCCAGCTGAGTGAAGAGAAAGAGAGAGATTAGCTTATTGGAGCCTGCCATCCAGAGCTAGCTGAGCAAAGAGAGAGAGAGAGAGTAGCTTATTGGAACCTGCCGTCCAGAGTCAGCTGAGGAGAGAGAGAGAGAGAGAGAGAGAGAGAGAGAGAGAGAGAGAGAGAGAGAGAGAGAGAGAGAGTAGCTTATTGGAGCCTGCCGTCCAGAGCCAGCTGAGTGAAGAGAAAGAGAGAGATTAGCTTATTGGAGCCTGCCATCCAGAGCCAGCTGAGCAAAGAGAGAGAGAGAGTAGCTTATTGGAACCTGCCGTCCAGAGTCAGCTGAGCAAAGAGAGAGAGAGAGAGAGAGAGAGAGTAGCTTATTGGAGCCTGCCGTCCAGAGCCAGCTGAGTGAAGAAAGAGAGAGAGAATTAGCTTATTGGAGCCTGCCGTCCAGAGCTGAGTGAAGAGAGAGAGAGAGATTAGTTTATTGGAGCCTGCCGTCCAGAGTCAGCTGAGCAAAGAGAGAGAGAGAGAGAGTAGCTTATTGGAGCCTGCCATCCAGAGCCAGCTGAGCAAAAAGAGAGAGAGAATTAGCTTATTGGAGCCTGCCGTCCAGAGCTGAGTGAAGAGAGAGAGAGATTAGTTTATTGGAGCCTGCCGTCCAGAGCCAACTGAGTGAAGAGAGAGAGAGAGAGAGTAGCTTATTGGAGCCTGCCGTCCAGAACCAGCTGAGCAAAGAGAGAGAGAGAGTAGCTAATTGGAGCCTGCCGTCCAGAGCCAGCTGAGTGAAGAGACAGAGAAAGAGAGATTAGCTTATTGGAGCCTGCCGTCTAGAGCCAGCTGAGCGAAGAGACAGAGAGAGAGTAAGAAAGTGGGATCTTTGCATTTTTCTGCTTTGTTGCAGGCAAGCTGGACGAAGAGCGGGGATAGAGAGCGAGAGTAGCTTGCTGAAGTTTTTATTATTTTTCTTCTTTGTTGCGAGCAGGCCATATAAAGAGAGGGAGAGAGGGTAGATTGGGGAGTTTTATTTCTTCTCCCTTGTTGGAGCAAGCCGGGTGGAGGGAGAGCCAGGAAAGAGTTTGACTGGGTTGAGGGTATGTCTTTTAGTGGGAAGTAGAGGGGTTTTTATAGGATCAGCTGGAGGAAGCAAAAAGGAGATAAGGAAGGGAGGGGGGATTGCATATAGTGAGGGCAGAGAGAGACGAGGAGACTGGATAAGGGAGGACCCTGTGAGCTCCAGAGTGGGACTGATTACCATCGTCTTAGGCAAGTTGCTGTCACTAGAGACTGACTGCCATAGTCTTAGATAAGTTGCTGTCACCAGAGGCTAACTACCATCGCTCTAGGCAAATTGCTGTTACCAGAGACTGAATAACATTGGCTTAGGCAAGTTGCTGTCACCAGAGGCTGACTACCATCGTCATGGACAAGTTGCTGTTACCAGAGAGTGGCTAACATTGTCCTAAGCAAGTTGCTGTTACCAGGGACTGACTACCATCGTCCCCCTGTAAGTTCTTTCTGCCTGAGATCAACTATCATCATTCCACATGAGTTACCGTCAAGAGAGATCGACCATCACCGCCCCATGTGCATGGCTACCAACCATGACTGAGCATCACCGTGCTATGTGCCCTGTCAGGCAGAGGTGCCAACATGAGAGACGCTTGGGCTGGCAGTCAGCCAAAGAGGAGGACCCGGACTTTTGCGGTCTCTTCAAGTGTATAAAAAAACCCTAACTCTTTACAAAAGCTGATTAATCATATGTCTGTTTGATAGAAGTCCCCCCAAGTCTTTGCTGATGAAAACAAAAGAAACCCTCAAAGAACAGTCTTAATGTGTGTCTCTTTGGCTCCGATTATTCTATGTTCTGATAGGAATAGCACGTTTTCTATCTGAGGAATGAAGTACAAATATAATTAACAATATAAATATATGATATTGATATATAAAGTTGAAGATGGCAATGATAGCATGGTCATGTATTTTTAGATTATTGGAAAGTAGCCATTTCCTTGGATCACTGCAGGTACGTGCTGGGTCTGTTTGTTGCTGTTGCCTATTCCTTTTGGTTGGAATGGCTTGATCTACTCTACTCAAACCATTCCACTGACATTAGTACTCTCTGTAATGCTCATGGACCCACTCTTTTTTTTTAAATTTTACAAATTTTATTTATAATACAATTAAAAACAAACAAACATTGGATTTAACGTGACATTCCAGTATATACATTTTTATCAGATTATTCCACTTTTTACAATCAATTCTTCATCTCTACATATACATCTAAGTCAGTGGTTCTCAACCTGTGGGTCGGGACCCCATTTGGGGTCAAACGACCATTTCATGGGAGTCGCCAAACAACGCAGTCCACCATTTTTTCCCCCTTTTCCTTGGCTGTGCTACTCCCTTTTATTCTATTGGCTTTTGAAAGCCAATAGAATAGACTCTCTTGAATAGAGTCTAATTCTATTGGCTTTCAAAAGCCAATAGGAATTGTCCAGGCTGTCTCTGCCCTGCTGAGCCCGCCAAAAGTCCCATTCTGCAAACGGTGCTGCACCAGTTGAGTAGTCCTCGACTTACGACTGGTTGAGTAGTCCTCGACGTTACAACCGGTTGGGGGTCACGGCATTAAAAAGGTTGAGAACCACTGATCTAAGTTTTATATATAATACTTATTCTAAAATAACATATATTTCTATCTTAACATTCATCTTTAATCCCAACCGTCCTCTTCGAATTCCTCAGCGGTAAAATTTATCCCAGGTTTCATAATAAACTGATCCACATTTGTCTTTTAATATCATTGTGAGCCTGTCCATTTCCGCACAGGCTAATATTTTATGTATTAACTCTTCCTCCGTGGGAATTTCCTTGCTCTTCCATTTTTGCGCAAAAGCAAGCCTAGCTGCAGTCAGGATGCGTAGCAGCAAGTAGATTGTTCCCTTGTCGTATTTTTCTGTCGTTATTCCCAACAAAAAGAGTTCAGGTTTTAACTCTAAGCTCATGGACCCACTCTTGAACGAAATGTAGTGGCCCAAGTTTGACCCACACAAATCCTCATAGGATACACTACCACGTCATAATCGTAAAGATATCTTTTTGCTTCCATTTTAGAATGGAAATGATGAAAAGGGAAAAAAGGTAAGTAGCTGTTGTTTAATTTTGGATATTCCTTTCTTTCATACTCTTCTTCCATCTGATATGATAACCACCACTAATTATCTTCCTTCTTCCTTAACTAGAAGCATCTCTAGAGCATCATCACAACAGGAAGGGAGAAAGGAGCCTGAATGCTAACAGAAAGAACCAAAATATTTGGCCAGTTTTTACATTTCTTTCCAATATCTGACCCCTCAAAAATAGATCCAGCAGTCACATTGGGGTCAAGGTTCTCCCTGGGGACTGAGCAACAAATGGGGTGGATTTATATCTCACAAATGAAGGCAAAGAAGGAATTTAATGAAGGAGTTTCATCTCTGCCAAGGATGCCCATATGGAAAAAATGGCAAGGCATGTAATGTGCATGATGGTGTCTGCTAAGTTGCGGTGAATTGTGTCAGCAAGGAACGAATTTCATAATTTATGTGATTATACTGTCACATGCTTATCACTGTTTTTTAGTTATTTGGTTTGAACGTGAAAGGAATCAGACCATGTTAACAAAAGTACAGCACATTTGAAATTTGTATATATTTGTATATATTTGTTTTCTGAGGTTTTCGCGGGTGTTTGTATGTAGGTCTTTGGTTATTCGGGTTTTCTCCCATGTAAAATTGAAAGTGTCTTGGCGACGTTTCGACGAAGTCCCATTCGTCATCTTCAGGCTGGTGTTTTCAGCTTCGTGCTTCGAGGAGCAATGTGTGGTCTTAGCTGTTTGTATATATTTGTATATACAGCACATATGAAATTTGTATATAAAATTGAAGATGGCAGCAATCATAGAATTATAATTAGTGGCGGTTATCATATCAGATTAGAACGAATTCTTTCTATATCTGTCAGGCGTGAAAGATCAAGGTCACATGTAAAAATTCAGTTCAATTTAAATTCATGCCTACGCACAGGAATATTCTCAACCAACAGTCTTGGAGTTAAATAAAGTTCAACAGAATTTAAATGGGTTTGGACTAGGCTGATTCCTCTTTTAACTCCATTCCCAGATTCTGCCACACAGAATAAGAGAATAAAAGAGTTGGAAGGTGTAGAGGTGGGGGCCAGGTAGAGGTCGTGTGCAGCAAACTGCCCTTCCAACGCCTGCATGCCTCTTCTCTCTATGTTATCTCATCCCTACACATCACCATGGCAATGTGGGAAAGTACCCCAGGCTGGTATAATGACCTCACCCGCCTGATATCAGCTAGCTTACACCAGAGGATGTTACAGCCAACTGCTCCCTGTTTTGGGCCTCTGGCTTCTATATGCTTAAGGACTGGTAAGGAGTTTAACCAATAAAATGCTATTGCCATGTTAAACTTTTGCTGCTTGGAAAACTGTATAAAAGAATAAACGCTGCGAAGGCGGTCAGCCATTTTTGCACCTTGCAATGACTGAGCACTGATTACTACAGGAAGGGATCTTGGAGGTCTTCTAGTACAACCCCCTGCTCAGGCAGGAAATCCTATGCCAGTGGTTCTCAACCTGTGGGTCGGGACCCCATTTGGGGTCGAATGACCATTTCACGGGGGTCGCCAAACAATGCAGTCCACCATTTTTCCCCCCTTTTCCTTAGCTGTGCTACTCCCTTTTATTCTATTGGCTTTTGAAAGCCAGTAGAATAAACTCTCTTGAATAGAGTCTAATTCTATTGGCTTTCCAAAGCCAATAGGAATTGTCCAGGCTGTCTCTGCCCTGCTGAACCCACCAAAAGTCCCATTCTGCAAACGGTGCTGCACCAGTTGAGTAGTCCTCGACTTACGACCAGTTGGGGGTTGCAGCATTAAAAAGGTTGAGAACCACTGCCCTATACCATTTCAGACAAATGGCTGTCCAGTCTCTTCTTAAAAATCTCCAGGGTTGGAGCATTCCTTCTCCTACAAAAGGAAGCTAACCTGGCTCTCCTGCTACAGCCTCATCCAGCAATTCTAATTTATTGTCATTTACCTGTCATTTTTTATAGAACAGGGTTAGCACCTTGGGAGGGAAACTAATTTTAGAAATGAAGCCCAGGCCTATGGAGACACACAATCCTGATTGCAGGAATAACATGGAAGTTAGCAGTAACAATAAAACTATTCAGCTGTTCAGTTTGAGAAAAGTCTGTGGGCATTTGAGAAAGTTGGTGCTTTACAGATGAACACTGGCAGAGGCTACTGCTTCTCCTCCTCCTCCTCCTCCTCTTCTTCCTCCTCCTCCTCCTCTTCTTCTTCTTCCTCCTCCTCCTCTTCCTCCTCCTCCTCCTCTTCTTCCTCCTCCTCCTCCTCTTCTTCTTCTTCCTCCTCCTCCTCCTCTTCCTCCTCCTCCTCCTCTTCTTCCTCCTCCTCCTCCTCCTCTTCTTCCTCCTCCTCTTTCTCCTCTTCCTCTCCTCCTCCTCTTCCTCTCCTCCTCCTTCTCCTCCTCCTCCTCCTCCTCATTGGAACCTCTTCATCTTGCCTCATCTCCCTTCTGTCATTTGGGCACATTTGTGGGTCAAGACTCCAAGTGGCAGGCCATGGTTTTGCAAATTCTGAGTCATCTGCTCATGCCTTCGCCTCTCTGCTACTTCTCCAGCACCATCCAGTCCTCTTTTCCAATTAATTTCCAGCTGCCCAGCCATCCAAGTCCCAAGTGAGTTTCCATGAAACTCTGTCAGTTTGTTTAGTCAGACATACCTCCTCTCTACTAAACCCGAAAAGGCATTTGCTGACCAACCCATCCAGCCCCACTCCTTACCTCAGCCTCTGCAGACAGCACAGCCACCTCTGATGCCCCAGTTGGAATTTTTTTCCTGCCGAACGTACCAGCTGGGGTAATGCTCAGATGTTGGCTAGGCATATCTCCCTTTCAGTGCCCACCCAATGACTGTCGATTAGTAAAGCTCAGGCAGAAATGCAAGTAGTGACAACGTTGCCTTTGTGCCTAGACAAAATGCCTCAGAGTTGGGGAAATGTGGATGGAATCCAAGAATGAAGTCAACCTGTCAGCCCCACAAGGTAGACCAGACAAAGACACCAATGTTCTATAGGCCAGGACTGGTTTTAGTGTTACTGTTCTAGTAACAGTGTCTAGCACAGTGGTTCTCAACCTTTCTAATGCCACGACCCCATAATACAGTTCCCCATGTTGTGGTGACCCCCAACCACTTATACATCACCGGGTGCCAGGGGCGTGGCCAAAGAAAAGGGGGAAAAAATGGCGGACAGCTTTGTTTGGTGACCCCCGTGAAATGGTCGTTCGACCCCAAATGGGGTCCCGGCCCACAGGTTGAGAACCACTGGTCTAGCAAGTCTGTCCTTATGGATATTTTTGCATGAACCGGAAGAAGAAAATGATTGATGGCCTTGATGGTTGGATAGATTATAGAAAGAAGATAATTATGTTGTAATCATAAAGTAACTGCTGTCAAAAAAACATTGGAGGCTACTTCTTTATGGTATATAACTAACCAAAGAGAGAAGCAGCCTAGAACTAAGGAAAAATTTCCTGACAGTGAGAACAATTACTCAGTGGAACAACCTGCCTCCAGAAGCTATGAATGCTCCAACACTGGAAGGTTTTAAGAAGAGACTGGACAGCCATTTGTCCGAAATGGTGTAGGGTTTCCTGCCTGAGTGTTGGGTTGGCCTAGTTGACTTCCAATGTCCCTTCCATCATCATCATCATCATCATCATCATTATTATTATTTATATGGTTTTATGGTAGAGGGTATAGATTTCCTGCCTGAGCAAGGGGTTGTACTAGAAGACTTCCAAGGTCCCTTCCAACTCTATTATTATTATAATAATAGCCTATGACTATTGGTACTACCCTTGCTTGCTTTTGCCACAGTCTTTCTATTTCTATTTGTAGGTCTTTATATTTTATTATCTTCTCCAGTTCTTTCTCTTCTATTCTGCTATCTCCAGGCACTGCCACGTCCACTATTCAGACTTTTTTGTCTTTCTTATCGACAATTGTTAAGTCTGGGGTGTTTCTCTATTTTATGATCCCACCAGTTTTTGCTTACAGGCAAATGATATTTTTTGCAGATCTTCCAATGGACCATTGTTGCTACTTTGTCATGCCGCTGCTTGTAATCAGTTTGTGCAATCTTCTTGCAACAGCTTACCAAGTGGTCCACTGTTTCTTCAGCTTCTTTGCATAGGCGGCACTTACTGTCTGTTGCTGTCTTCTCAGTTTTGACTTTGTATGCATTTGTCCTTAAGGCTTGGTCTTGTGCAGCCAGAATTAGTCCCTCGGTCTCTTTCTTCAATTTTCCTGCTCTTAGCCATTGCCAGTTTTATTTTATCTGCTTTCCCAGCTATTTTTTTCATGTATTGGCCATGTAGTGCTTTGTCTTCCCATGCCTCTATTCTGTTCTTCATTTGGTCTTTCTTGTAGGCCAGTTTGGTCTCTCCAGTAGTTAGTAAGCCTTCCTGATATACTAATTTCAGTGCATCTTCATCATTGTTCTTCAGATATTCTTCCAAAGCCATTTTTTCTTCTTCAACCATCTGATGTACTTGTAGCATTCCACGCCCACCTATTTGCCTTGGTAGATAAAGTCTATCAATGTCACTGCGTGGATGAAGGGCATGATTCATTGTCATTATTTTTCTGGTCTGCCTATCCATTGCTTTTAGTTCTGCTTGAGTCCAGTCCACTATTCCAGCTGTGTACCTAATGACTGGGATTGCCCAGGTGTTGATTGCCTTTATGGTATTTCCTCCATTGAGTTTGGACTTTAAGATCTTCTTCACTCTCTTGATGTATTCACCTCTAATCTTTTTCTTGACTTCAGTGTGCTTGATGTTGTCAGCTTGAAGGATACCCAAGTATTTGTAGTACTCTTCCTCATCCAGACTCTTAATGTTATTTTCGTGGGGCATCTTGATTCCTTCAGTTTTCACTATTTTTCCTTGTTTGATAGTAAGTGTGGCACATTTGTCCAAGCCAAACTCCATTACAATATCTTGGCTATATATACGGACAGTGTTGAGCAGCGATTCTATTTCATGATGTTTTTCCATACAGCTTCAGATCATCCATGTAAAGGAGGTGGGATAGTCTGGCATGTTTTTGATTTGATAGCCATGTCCTGAGTTATTCAGTATTGTTGACAGAGGAAACAGTGCAATAACAAATAGTAATGGTGATAATGAATCTCCTTGAAATATTCCTCTCTTGATATTAACCTCTCCCAGCTTCTCACCATTGATCTGCAACTGTGTCTTCCATTGTGCCATCGATCTTTGCACAAATTTTCTGATGTTTCTACTGACTCCTGTTATTTCTAGGCACTTTATTATCCAATCATGTGGCAGAGAGTCAAATGCCTTTTTGTAGTCAATCCATGCCACATTCAGGTTGGTCTTCCTTCTCTTGCAGTTTTCCAAGATCATTTTGTC